>NC_053435.1:41904669-42194418 GCF_007990345.1 Gossypium hirsutum | reverse complement strand
TCAATAGTTAGTTAGAATCGATGAGATGATGATCGGGAACAATGGAAACGGTAAGGACGTGTTTTTGGCGTTCACGGTAAGTTGGGCCTTGAGGGGCTGAAATAGGGCCCAATAGGCTTTCGAGCCCATTTGGGTAAAATTGGTAGAAAATGGAAATCTGTTAAATTGCCTGTTAAGACTATTAATACTATTATGGATATATGCTAAATGGGCCTAGATGACAAAATCGGCTAAGTAGGGCCCATTAGGGGTTTTTGGCCCAAAAACTCGGTTTTCGTTAAAAGTGGGCTAGAAACGCGGTTTAAACAAATGAATAGTTAGTAACTGATGATGAACATGGAAAAATCCCTAATTTTCGGTAAAATTATAGAATTACCCTTATAATATGAAAATGACCGTGTTGCCCCTAGGTAAAAATGACCATTATACCCTAGGGTTTATATATGAACGTAATGCATGGGATTTTGATAAACATGATATGTATGATATGCACAGACATGTATGATATGCACATGATATGTATGATATGCACATGAGATGTTCATAAATGCATTGGGTTGGGTTTTATATGGATGGAGGAAGTGCAAAAGGGCTTATGCCCCAGTTATTAAAGGGCTTATGCCCCAGTTATTAAAGGGCTTATGCCCCAGTTATGATAAAGGGCTTACGCCCCAGTTATGATGAAGGGCTTACGCCCAAGTTATGATGAAGGGCTTATGCCCAGTTATGATAAAGGGCTTATGCCCCAGTTATAAAAAGGGCTTTTGCCCCAGTTATCAAAAGAGGCTAGGCCTCCAGTTATATGATAAAGCAGCTAAGCTGCCAGTGGAGAGTTATGGCGGGGTGGGTTGAGTTTAATCCCCACATGGTGTGTTGGTTGGTACGGGTGGAGAGTAGCGGATGGTGGGTTGAGTAGTCTTCCAAATGGGCTTGCATTCTTTCATTGACATTATATGTGATATTGAAATGGGCCTATGGGCCATATCATTTACAGTAAAGGCTTCGGCCCAGTAATATGAAATTGAAAAGGCTTCGGCCCAGTGTTATGAAATATGAAATATGACAAGGGTTATGGCCCAGTACATGTTTGAGATTGGATTTGGGCTTAGACCCAACAGGCTGTTATTGTTTTGGGCTCTGAAAGGGGCTTGTTGCACACTGAGTTTCCAAACTCCCCTCTTTCCTTAACCTTGCAGGTGAGCATAGATGTGGGGACTTGGGCCGGAGGGGATTCAGAGTAGCCACGGTGACGTCTTTGGGCTTTTAAACAAGCGTTGGTTTTCATTAAATTTCCTTTAATTATTATTTATGGGTTGTAATAAGGCCATTTTAACTTTTCTTTTATTTCTTTTCGGGATTAGTTTATTTTAATAACTTTAAACCTGGTTGATAATTATTCAAATGGGCTAAACTTAGGACGTGTTTGCAAAATGATACTTGTTTTCAAAATATCTCAACACTGCGATTAATCGATTTATTAAAGTCGTCCACTTAAACAAATAAGTTTGGGCTGGGTTTGGGGGTGTTCAAATGGTTTTCACATGTTTATACGAAATCACATATCACATGTTGCATTGTCCAACCATGGCTTTTTCCGTCAATTCATTTTAGCCACTAAACAAAGTACTCAACCCTGCGTTTCACTCAATTTGAACATTAGTTCAATTTTCATACTTTTTCAATATTTACAATTTATAATGAACATATGAAATAAAACATTATATCATTACTAATTCAACTGTTTATTGTTTATAATAGGGCATGTAATCAATTTATACACTAGTCATTCATATATTTTCCTCCTCCTCCTCTCCATCCACATCCTTGGTATATAATAACATACTTGTAAGTAACCTTATCCATAATTTTCACTAATTACTTATGTGAATATTCAAGCTATCCACCATGTCATAGTCACTAAATTATTTATATCTAGAGCTACCGGAACTCCAAATTAAAATCTACTAATTTTTCCCTGAAATTAGACTCACATATCTTCTTACCATAAAATTTCAAAATTTTTGGTTTATCCAATAAGTACATTTTATTCTTTAAATTCACCCCTATTCTGTTGTCTGACAGTTCTGACCCTTCTTCACTATAAAATGATTATCTCTTCATGCAGGATTTAATAATGTTTTTGTTTATTTCTATTAAAAACAGACTCATTCAGGATTCTAGACATATAAATTTAAGCCCATAATTATTTTTCTTCAATTTTTTATGATTTTTCAAATTCAGAACAGGGGAAACCCAATTCATTCTGACCTTGTCTCACAATTCATTATATCTCATGATTTACAAATCCATTGCTTACACTGTTTCTTTTATGAGAAACTAGTCTCAATAAGCTTCCAATTTCATATTTTTTTCATCTTCTAATTCTATTTCTAAATTTATAGTAAGTTTTCAAAGTTAGTCTACTACTCTGTCCAAAATTGTTTTACTGCAAGCTGTTTATTACCATTTCCCTTAAGCTTTTAACAAATAACAATTTCGTCCCTACTCAATTAACCTCTCAATTGAGCTAATTTCTCTCAATTAAACTTTATTCTATCACTTTAAATTACTTTACAACCTTTGGAATCATAATTTTAGCACTAGACTTTAATTCCAAACATTTTCATAATAAGGTCCTAAAATCAATTTCCATCAATTTTACTTGATAAAATTATCATATATCAAAATTAAAGCTTCAATTCTATGTTTATTCATCATATGCTTCCAGCACTCATCCATAAAAACTTTAAAAATTAGCCATGAAATCAAAACTAATGAAATAGTAGTTGGACCCAATTGTAAAGGTCCAAAAAACATAGAAATTTCAAGGAAAAAGCAAGAATTAAACTTACATGAAGATAGAGTATGAAACCAGCTTGAACTCTCTTCCATGGCTATTTTTTAGCTAATGAAAATGAAGAGATTGAAGAGAATTCTACCCATTTGGTCCTATTTTTATTTAGTTAATTTTTGGCAATTTTCCAATTTTACCCTTAATTCACCCATTTCCTGATTTTTCTCAGCTATTGCCGCCCAAAATATCTCCTATGGGCTTATTTTCACTTTAGGTTCTTCTTCATTGAGAATTGAGCTATTTAATCCTTTTACCAACTTTTACACCTTTTTTTAATATAGTCATTTTTTATTTAATTAACAACCAAACGTTAAAATTTCTGACAAAATTTTATACTACCTTATTGATACTCCGTAAATATTTATAAAAATACTTACGACATGATTTATAAAATTGAGATCTCGATACCTGTTTTCCTCAATTCTTGACCTAAAATCTTTATAAAACACAATTACTAATTTAAAATCTCTTAAAAATCACATTTGGCTCTAATTATTTAAATAAATAAATTTACGAGCTTATTTGTCAAATTTAGTGGTCTCGAACCACTATTCTCGACATCATTGAAAGTCGACTATTACATTCGGCACTTTGGAAGCTTATTTAAGGTTAGTTTGTGTTGGATTTTGATAATTTTTACATTTTTGAGATCGTTGCTTCGAGTACTATCTGACCCATGCTTAAATTTCTATTTTTGATGCATATTTTAAGTTATGCTATTGATGATATTTGTGTTTTGTGATGTTTGATAATGAAATATTAAAAATATATTTTAGATTAACATGTTTTGTATTTGAATTTTTGAAGATTTTAAGTAATTAGGACTAAATTGCAAAAATAATAAATTAAGGGACTAAAATGTGAAATAGATGAAATATATGGACTAGTATGGTTATATGGAAAATTCGGCCCACTACTTGTTGTGAGATTTTGTGTATTTTGTGCTTTGTGCAATTAGACTAATTTGTAAAGTATGAATATTAGGGTAAAATGGTAATTTACCCATTTTATGTGTTGTTGGATTAAATTGAATGAATTGTGTTTAAATGAGGTTAATTTGAAATTATATAGATCAAGAACAAAAGAAATCAGACTTGGATCGGGGAAAAACAAAATAGTTGAATAGCCGATTTGTAACGTCATTCGATATCCGAGGTAAGTCTTTAAGCATTAGGCATCATTTATCTTACTGTACTTAGTTTAATATGTTGTTATGGAATCTTTAAATTCATAAAGAGCTAGCTGAATGTGTTTGTGTATAGAAATTGAAATGCTGTATTTGAATTTAATTTGAC
This sequence comes from Gossypium hirsutum, assembly GCF_007990345.1. Taxonomy (NCBI): domain Eukaryota; kingdom Viridiplantae; phylum Streptophyta; class Magnoliopsida; order Malvales; family Malvaceae; genus Gossypium; species Gossypium hirsutum. The sequence continues at coordinate 42,190,269 of NC_053435.1, read as the reverse complement.
AAGGTTATATCATTTAAAAGTTCGCATGATTTATGAGGAATATATGGAATTTTTGTTACATGAATTGTGTATGAGACAACATTATAATTGTGATATTCGGGCTTTGAGCTTAGCAAGCTTTATGCTGGTGAATGTAATCGGGCTTTATGCCTAGCAGGCTATTGCCGATGAAAAATATCAGACTTTGAGTCTAGCAGGCCTTGTGCCGGTGTGTGATTCAGGCTTATGCCTAGCAGGTTTTATGCCGATGATTTATTTCAAGTCTATGTCTATAAGACTTCACATTGATATGGAAAGTGAGCAAGTAAGTTGATCTAAATGACTTCTATATTTGGCTACATAAGTAAGTATATGTGAGGTTATATTGAACTTGTATATTCGGCTGCATGTGAGGTTATATTGAACTTGTGAATTCGATTACATGTAAGCTTATATTGAACTTGTATATTTGGTTACATGTGAGATTATATTGAATTTGTATATTAGGCCATATGAGATGTTTTACTGAACTTGAACTTTAGGTTACTCGTGATGATATATTGAACTTCTATATTCGACCATATGAAATAATATAATGAACTTTGTGTATTTGGCCATATAGGTAAGTTTTTATGAGATGATATATTGGATTTTATATATATTCGGTTATATAGGTAACTATTTATGTGGTGCTATAATTGACCTTGAATATTCGGCCAAGTTAACTTATTTGAGTTAAAGTATATCTTTAATGGTACAATTTGGCTTGTATGAAATGATTTGATAATTTATTTGAGTTGTTTAATTTGCTTAAGGCTTACTAAGCTAAGTTAGCTTACTCTATGTGTTTTTGTTACTTTGTTTTATAGATTTTGGTTGTAAGTTACAAGCTCGGGGATCGTTATCGAAGTCATCCACACTATCGTCAACTTTTGTTATTTTTTAAAAGTTTATTCTAGAACCTATGGCATGTATAGGCTATATTGCTATAAATTTCGGTTATGTTTGAAGTGTTTTTATATTTTATGCCATACGAAAATGGCTAAATATTGATATATAAGTAATTGTCGTATTGATCATGGTAATTGTGCTTAGTCTTGGTTTTGTGTGGGTTTCGTTATTAAGTTTATGAGCTATGCATAAATGTGGTAAAAACTTATTTCACTTAAAGTGCTAAGTACTATGGATGGATGATGTACTTGGTATGTGTTTCAAGCATTGAATATGGCTTTATTATTAGGCTTAAATTCGATATTGGTTGGATTATAGTTAAAGTTTATTGGTTATCATGTTGTATATCATGGATGAATATAATTTCTACTATATGAAAGTTTGAAGATTGGATGTTGATTTTTGAATGTAGCATAAAGAAATTGCTTATGTTATATACAAGACAATGATATATGATAGCCTAATGGACTAAAAACTAGAATGGAATTGTTTTTTTTAAATGGAAGCTTATTATATTTGGTGTTAATATGCAAAATATACATGTTTCATATAGATCAAAATGTCAGTGTCATATATATATTTCAAGTAATTTGACAATGTATATTTTATTTCAAATGGCTTATAATTTATGTATGTGCAGGACTTTTATAAATATAGGTTTAGTATTTAATAATAAAATTATTGATATGTTATACGTTCTGCATATGTATAAATGATGAGATATGTGTAATTTATATCATGATATGATTAGCATATATTATGAGTTTCATAAATGGATTTAGTTATAATAATTGATGTGATTTAAAGTTTTGAACTATATTATGTTATGTATATCTGTATGAATTGTAATATGTTTGGTAATGTCTCATAACCTTAATCCAACGACGGATATGGGTTAGGGGTATTACACAACATGTGATGCATCGCTGTAGACAGTGAATTCCTTCCCAGACTCTGGCTGTATTAAGACAGGGGCCTCAGTCAGAACTTTCTTAAGTTTCTCAAAACTTTCATGTTGCTTATCAATCCAGTTAAACAGTACCCCTTTACGCAACAACTTAGTCAGAGGTGTAGCAATCAACGAAAACCCTTCCACAAAACGTATATAGTACCCTGACAGGCCCAGAAAACTTCGAATCTCAGATACTGACTTAGGCTGCTTCCAATCTAGAACAGCTTCAATTTTTTGAGGATCAACCCTAATCCCCTCAGCAGATACCACATGTCCCAAAAATGTTACCTCTCGTAACCAAAATTCACACTTGCTGAACTTAACGTACAATTGTTTCTCCCTCAAAATCTACAAAACAACTCGGAGATGTGCATCATGTTCATCTTTAGTTTTCGAATACACCAGAATATCATCTATAAACACCATTACGAACTGATCCAGATAGGGCTGGAACACTCGGTTCATCAAATCCATAAAAGCCGCTAGTGCATTTGTCAGTTCAAACGGCATCACTAGGAACTCGTAATGGCTATAACGAGTCCTAAATGCTATCTTGTAAACATCAGTCTCCTTGGCCCTCAGTTGATGGTACCCCTATCGGAGATCAATCTTAGAGAAGACTGAAGCTCCTCGAAACTGGTCGAATAGATCATCTATCCTTGGTAGGGGGTACTTATTCTTAATATTCAATTTGTTCAGTTGCCGGTAATCGATGCACATATGCATGGTTGCATTCTTCTTTTTCACAAATAAAACCGGTGCTCCCCACGGAGACACACTAGGGCGGATGAACCCTTGGTCCAATAACTCTTGAATCTGAGCTTTAAGCTTTACAAGCTCCTTCGGTGCAATTCTATAAGGGGCGATAGACACTGGAGCTGTACCAGGCAACAGCTCTATCCCAAACTCAATTTCACAGTTAGGAGGCAACCTAGGCAGTTCATCGGGAAAAACATCAAAAAAATCCTTAACCGTTTTGATATCTTTAACAGAAGGAACCTTAGAATCGAAAACTCCAATGTAGGCTAAATATGCCTTACACCCCTAATATGAGCACGCCCCACGAACTTTATCGAACAAGTCTGTCAAGCCGAGCATTGACATGTTGGCAAGCTGATCCCAGCTCGTTTCCAGCTCCATGAGCTCCGTCGAGCTCAAACCCAGCTTATTCGAGCTCAATCCAACTTGTCTGAGCTAAACCGAGCTCACTCGTAGCTTATATTCAGCTCACGAGCTAAACCTTAGCTCAACTTCAGCTTAAGAGTATAATCTCAGCTCAACTTTATCTTAAGGGCTAAAGCTTAGCTCATTTTAGCTCAAACCCTGTTTTAGACTTTAATGCATTAAATAAAATCTGAACATAATTATTTAAGCATCAAATTTGACTTATATTAATATTTGTTTTAATATGTCATAGTTATTACATATTTTAATTATGTTCACATTTTAGCCGATTTAATGCATGACATTAATGTGTTCACATGATGTCTCATAATTTGATTTTTTTTTAGATACAATGATCAAGGACGGCACAATGTATGGATGAAGAAACATCTCTTTTGGGCATTCCACACTCATGAATAAAGAAGTATTAAATGCTGGTGCATGTACGGCTAGATGCAAGGTTTCTACAAATTCATGCATGTGTCGAATGCATGTATGGACATTAAAGGCTAGTCCATGAATGGATCAAATGCATGGGATGATAGAATGCATGAATGGCTTAAGTGCATAGCTCCTTGAACATGTTCACACTTTGAATTGACCTATAAGCTACAATACATGCATGGATGGGTTCAAGAACATCCAAAGGAAGGAATTAACTCAATAATTCAACACATTGATTGAATTAAGTGCATGCACAAAGGGGAGAACGAATTTACTAGGTTCATGCTGCCATTTATGAACCTACATGCCATTAAAGTGTTTAATTATGAAGATACATGTTCCATACAAGTGCATGAACGTCCCAAGGAGATGAATGCAACCTTTGGTGCACATACAAGTCACTTGAAGTCTTTCTTTATGACTAAGCATTCATGCACACACTTAGGGGGAAGAAAGTGTCCATTCAACTAGTGCATGAATCTAGCAAATTTATGAACTATTTTAATACATTAGTGTGAACGTTTTTATTATTGTGTGAACACCTAGATGCCGAATTTGAATGGTCATCTATGTGCCTATAAATATTTGTTTTCTTTCATTTTTATAGAGGTTTTTTTAACTTTGTTTTATTGTTTCTTTGTTAATGAAACTATTTGGAGAGGATCTTTCTCCCATATTTCGTTGAAGACTTGTTGGCCTATCTAGTTCTTAGTTGGTGTCAACCTTGTTCTTCTTTTGAACTTATCGCTCAGCCAAGTGTGGCATTCACCCTTATACCGAGGTTCCTATTTTGCTAAGTTGGGGGTCGAGGCTTATCACTTTCATCCTCCACCTTGAAAGCCTATAAGCATTTGGGTCGATATTTTCTAATATTGGTTCGTGCTTCCTTTTAAAAACCCTTTCTTCCATATCCATCATTAAACCATTATACATAGCTTCCGTCCTATTTTCCTATCAACTTCATTCCAAAAGCGAATTGAACGATACTTTCTCGTAGAAGATCGGGCAACTCAGCATACTACTCGACTCTCCCCAAGGCGGTTCGTATCATTTGGTATCAGAGCTACCTAAAATGAGAAGCTTAGACGTTCGAAGCGGAGCATTCCCGAGGTAGATTCAAAAAAATAAAATATATATATAAAAAACTTCTTCATGAGATTCGAGTATTGTGTTATAATTATCATTTTAAGTAGTTATAAAAAAAAGAGTACAGAAAAAAAAATTGTATATCGAAGTTTTCTCATTTTGATTAGTTTGTTGCTCTTACTATAAAAAAAACAAAAGTCTACGCAGCCGAAGAAAAAAAAATCGCCTACAGAAGTGTTCCTATTGTATTTAGTTTCTGATATAGTACAAAAAAAAGTTATACAAGTTAAAAAAAATTCAAAAAAAATTCAAAAAAATTCAAAAAAAAGGTGTTTTATGCAATTCGATTGTTGTTCGAATGTCAAAGCCCTTGATTTGATATCGTTCCCAATCCATCTTTTGTTCTAACCTCATACACGCCACACTTTTTTTTTAACCCAATTCCCTATTCTTTCAGCCAACCCTAAACCTATACGCATCTCCCTTGTTACCCTATTAAAATCGACCCCTAAGCCTACAATAAGGCCTTGGCAAGTCCGACTACGAAGTTGTGAGAGAAAGATTGAGAGGTAAATGGCACGAGCGAGTGAGATCATTTGAGTGGAGGTAAAAGCCAAACGAGTGTAAACACGAGTGGGAGTGACACCTTTTCCTTCTTCTTCCGAACGAAATTGTGAGGTTTGTGGTGAGGTACTTAATTTTTTTCTATTTTGTTTGGTGATCTAACATTTTCTTTTTAGCAACAAAAATCATTTCACGCGAAGAGTTCACCGAATCGGAATACCAATACTTGGTACAAGAAATGCAAAGAATGGTAAAGTCTAAATTCGATAAGTTGCATGAGAGATTAGATCGATTGGAACAAAGAGAACCACGAGAACGAGTTTCATCAAGGTGAAACATAGAGTCGAGAACCCCACAAAGAGATACACCCAATTATTACTTGAGAAAAGAGTCCCATTGTCATTCCTATTCGACATCGACTTCAAGACCAAGAGATTACTATCGAGATTCTTTTTCGTCAAGAAATTCAAGAAGTCAAGAAGACGACTATGATTTTTAATCCGTTCGAGAAGATGTCCAAAATGAAATCCGAAGAGATAGATATACCTCTTCCCGAACTTCAAAAAATCATTCAAGGAGTGTTCTACACGAAGTTTTTCACATGCAAATAGTTCTTGGCCTTTTGAACATGATCTCTATTCTCATGACTCTTTTGTACATTCTTGTAAAGAGAAAACAAAGAAAAGAAAAGAAAAAACAAAAGAAGAAAAAGAAAACGAAATAAAAAGAAAAGGGAGGCAAGAGGCAAGTAAGAGAGAAAATGAGCAAATCTTGAGAGAACTTGAAAAAGCCTTTGAAAAAAGCCTTTGAAAAGCAAAAAGAAAATGAGATTGAAAAAGAGAACGAAAAGAAATTTGAGAGTGAAAAAGAAGTTGAAAAAGAAATTGAAACAAAAGAAACGAGTGATTCAGAAGAAAAAGAATCGAGTGAGAAAACAAGTGAGCAAGTGAGGATTATTTCTACTAACCCACCTGTTGATCTTCTTGTGAGTTAACTTTTCAGGTTCCTAGAAGTTTGTGTGACCAATTCCATCTACATTACCTTCCAAACGAGAGGTGTTTTAGGTTGTTCGAAAAGGTAAGTTCACGAATGACAGCCACCCACTTTCAATTGAAGGTAAGAAAGGTAAGGATTCCTTATTTATTGATTCGAGGCCGTTTGAATACAAAGTTGCTCATATAGATTTTTATGGCCTTATTTTTGAAAATCTTCCATCTTTTGATTTGGTTAATTACTGTTCACATATTAATGTTAACGATGTTGTTTCAAAAGATGTCATGAAGATTCCGTCTTATGACATGTTTTATAACGATAATTCTGTTGATTCTGTTGGATTGGTTCATCCTGTGCAAATTGTAAATGTGTGTGATAGCATTTTTCACGTTTTGATTTGTTTGATTATAAAAATTCTTTGAATTCATCTTTCTGTTTAAATGTGCCTATTCAAATGATTTGTGATGGATTTGAATTTCTGAAAGGTCACATGATCACAACTTCTTTGCTCGATATATGCTTAAAAGATTTTTGCATGAAATAATTGATCTGTTTGACTTTGTTCTTCAAGATAAATCTCTGAAATTTTGTGCGAGATTTCCATGCTTTGATCTATCTATTCGAGTAGAAATTACGATGCAAGATTGTTCAAGTATTTGCATGTTTAAGTTTCCTTTGATTTACTTGCATGATAACATGTTGCATCGTTTCTTTGGTGATAAAACGAATATGCTTGGTTGTGCCAATTTTTCAAGTCTAATTGAACGAGTGAAATTTGAATCATGCGATGAGTTGATTATTTTTCCTTATTTAACATGTTGCCTGCTAAATCAAATGACCAAGTTCGTGTGTTCAAGTCTGGTATTTGCTACATGAATTCATTTTATGGAAACATTAAGCACTTTGCATCATTTGCATTCAAATTATGTTTGCTTGATGTTCGAACTTTTGATAAGAAGGTGAAATTCAATGATTTAGGTTTCAATTTTGATTCGTTTACTAATCACCTTGTTTGGCCGCATTTGAAATTTTCGTTCCATTTTGAGAAGGTAAGATCGACTTATGCTTTGGGACTTGAATCAAATTTCAACGATGATTTATTTTTTTCTTTTCAGTCCATACCTCCTATTGAAACTAACCTTTTACATTTTTGTGAATGTAACCCTTTAAAAAGCACGAGCTGTCATGGTGCTTCGTCACCCACCCAAGTTGATCGAGATAAAAGGTTTGTTTTACATTATCTGTCTGAAGAGAGAAGATTCATCTTGTTTGAAAAAGGTAAAACCGAACATAAATTTTCTTCTCTTCAAGATCGACAAGGTAAAGTTTACGAAAATTTTCAAATACCTTTACTCTATTCGAATGTTGTTGAAAATCTTTTTGATGGTTTGATGTTTGGAAATTGTTTGTACCTTGTTGTGATTGATTCTTGTCTTTGGCCTAGTAGTGATCTGTTTGTGTTGGAAAGTGATTACACAAATAATGTTGTTAATAAGCAAAAGAGTGAGTTAGTTTCCAATTGGCCATGGTACACTTTGCGTGTACATTCCCATGAATTGTTATTTTTGAATAAACATATTGAAAAGTTTTGGTTGTGGATTAACGTATTTGAATAAGTTCACATGTTTGTAAAGATGGCTTAACAAGACTTTTTGATATATTTACGTATGCTTGTTTTGCACAATTAAGATTCTGGGCATATGATCAGTTGAATGCGTTTTCCTTGAATTTTGATTATCATGTGTCTCTAACTTCTTTGAGTTTCTCTTGTCCAAAAGTGGTGAGACTTTTTCAAGTTTGTGTGACATATTCCATCCCATTTGATCGAGGAAAACCATGCACGAGTCAAAGTTCTCCCATGGACAAACAGCTCGACTTGAGGACAAGTCGCCTAAAAGAGGGGGGATGATACGAGCATGCCCCGCAAACTTTATCAAACAAGTCTGTCAAGCCGAGCATTGACATGTTGGCAAGCTGATCCCAGCTCGTTTCCAGCTCCACGAGCTCCGTCCAGCTCAAATCCAGCTTATTCGAGCTCAATCCAACTTGTCTGAGCTAAACTGAGCTCACTCCTAGCTTATATTCAGCTCATGAGCTAAACCTTAGCTCAACTTTAGCTTAAGGGCTAAAGCTTAGCTCATTTTAGCTCAAACCCGATTTTAGACTTTAATGCATTAAATAAAATCTGAACATATTTATTTAAGCATCAAATTTGACTTATATTAATATTTGTTTTAATATGTCATAGTTATTACATATTTTAATTATGTTCACATTTTAGCCGATTTAATGCATGACATTAATGTGTTCACATGATGTCTCATAATTTGATTTTTTTTTAGATACAATGATCAAGGATGGCACAATGTATGGATGAAGAAACATCTCTTTTGGGCATTCCACACTCATTAATAAAGAAGTATTAAATGCTGGTGCATGTACGACTAGATGCAAGGTTTCTACAAATTCATGCATGTGTCGAATGCATGTACGGACATTAAAGGCTAGTCCATGAATGGATCAAATGCATGGGATGATAGAATGCATGAATGGCTTAAGTGCATAGCTCCTTGAACATGTTCACTCTTTGAATTGACCTATAAGCTACTACACATGCATGGATGGGTTCAAGAACATCCAAAGGAAGGAATTAACTCAATAATTCAACACATTGATTGAATTAAGTGCATTCACAAAGGGGAGAACGAATTTACTAGGTTCATGCTGCCATTTATGAACCTACATGCCATTAAAGTGTTTAATTATGAAGATACATGTTCCATACAAGTGCATGAACGCCTCAAGGAGATGAATGCAACCTTTGGTGCACATACAAGTCACTTGAAGTCTTTCTTTATGACTAAGCATTCATGCACACACTTAGGGGGAAGAAAGTGTCCATTCAACTAGTGCATGAATCTGCCGAATTTATGAACTATTTTAATACATTAGTGTGAACGTTTTTATTATTGTGTGAACATCTAGATGCCAAATTTGAATGGTCATCTATGTGCCTATAAATATTTGTTTTCTTTCATTTTTATAGAGGTTTTTTTGAACTTTGTTTTATTGTTTCTTTGTTAATGAAACTATTTGGAGAGGATCTTTCTCCCATATTTCGTTAAAGACTTGTTGGCCTATCTAGTTCTTAGTTGGTGTCAACCTTGTTCTTCTTTTGAACTTATCACTCAACCGAGTGTGCTGTTCACCCTTATACCGAGGTTCCTACTTTGCTAAGTAGCGGGTCGAGGTTTATCACTTTCATCCTCCACCTTGATAGCCTATAAGAATTTGGGTCGATATTTTCTAATATTGGTTTGTGCTTGCTTTTAAGAACCCTTTCTTCCATATCCATCATTAAACCATTATACATAGCTTCCGTCCTATATTCCTATCAACTTCATTCCAAAAGTGAATTGAACGATACTTTCTCGTGGACGATCGGGCAACTTAGCATATGACTCGACTCTCCCCGAGGCAGTTCGTATCAACCCCTTATGAACCAACTTCTTAGCTCTGAGTGCAGAAATCACATTTGATAGATAATTCTGACGCTTCCCAATCACAACCACCTCGTCACCATCCGCAGTTTTCAATATCATCCGCTTAGCAGCACAATCCAAACTCACTTAATACTTAACCAGTCAATCCATACCTAGTACTAAGTGGAATTCTCCAAAAGGGAGTTCCATTAAATCCGCCAAAAAGATCACTCATTGAACCTCCAAGGGTACATCTTTAAACAGTTTATTCACTCTCACTAACTGCCCTAATGGACTTAACACAGTAACCTCACTCGTAGTGTTTTGACCCACCACACCCAAAGTCTCAGATACAGTGCATGCTATATAAGAGTGTGTTGATCCAACATCAATCAATGTAGTATAAGGTACATTATGGATAAAGAATGTACCCCTAATAACATCTGGAGCATCTATATCCTCTCAGTGATGTGCAGCATAAACCAGTGCCGACTGCCTTACCTCAGTATGACCAGCACCTTTGCCCAGTGCTCCACGACCACGGCCCATACCATTTCCACCTTTGGCTTGACCACGGCCTCTCGGTGGCTGCTGAACACCTTTCAGCGGCTGAACAGTACCCATACCAGTAGCTTGCATCTGATCAGGCCTCCATGGACAATCTTTGATATTGTGCTCCATAGATTCGAACCTCAAACATGCCCCTAACCTTTTCCAGCACTCGCCCTAATGGCGTTTCTCATAATCAACGTAAGGTTGTGGTCTAGTAGCAGCAACAGGGGCCCCAACTCTAACCAGCCCATCAAACTTGGCCTTCTTCTTAGGCCCCATAGCTGAACTTGAGGGCTCCCAAACCCTCTTGTTCCTTCCCTTTTCCTTCTCACGATTCTGGCGCTTAGCGCGCTTCACATCCTCGGCGATCTTCGCCTTTTCCACTAACACAGCAAAATCTCACTCCCTTTGTGGAGCTATTAGAACTCGTAGATTATCTCTGAGCCCACCCTTGAAATGAATACAACGCTCATATTAAGTTGCCACCATCCCATTTGCATAGCGACTAAGTCGCAAAAATTTCGCCTCTTACTCAGCCACAGTGTAATAGCCCAAAATTGGGTCTAGTTGGAACAGAGGTTTCGGGACCACAAAATTTGATATATAAATAATTATTTTATTATTATTTTGAGGTCTATGATATGATTGCATGATTGTGTGAAAATTTCGTGAAGAAATTCTATGCATAAAGCGCTCAATTTGAAGTTAGGGACTAAATTGAATAAGTTGCAAAACTTGCATTCTAGAAGTTTCTAGTATGAAATTACTTTGAAATATTAATTAGGAGGTCTTAAATAGAAATTTGACCAATTTCTAAGTGATGGACAAAAATTGGACATAGATGGAATTTTTGAAAGTTTAGTAAGGAAGGGCATTTTGGTCATTTGGTAATTAAAAGAAATAAAAAGGGAAAATAAAGCCAAAATTGACTCATCTTTCTCATGGAGGCAGAAATTAGCATGGGGGAAGCCATGGCTAGGCTTTTCAAGCTTTCCAAGCTCAATAGTAAGTCCGTTCTAACCCCATTTTTCAAGTTCTTTACGTTTTTAGAATCTCGGTAATTTGATTAAGCTTATTCTAGCAATAATTTAAGCTAGGGTTCATATTTGGAAAAATACCTGTGACACCCCTAATTTGACCCTAGTCAGAAAGCGGTTTCGGGACCGCTAAACCGAGTAATCAAATTATTTGAACATGATATTTATTGTCTAAAATAAATGTGTGAAAATTTTAAGCTTCGATTTAGTAAATTTCATGTGAATTTAGTCAATAGGGCTTATGTGTGACATTTTTGAAATGTGATAGATCAAAACATAAGGACCTATTAGTGCATGTTGAAAAAGGGGGGACTTGCATGTCAATTTTCCCCCCATCTAGTAGTGGCCGGCCATGACATTAGGATGGACAAAGGGTGATGGGCAAAACATGTCATAGACATGTTGTGTTGGTGCATCATGGGAGGAAACAATAAAATAAAGAGCATGGGCAATAAAATATTAGTGTTAGTAGGATGAGAAACAAAAAAAAAAGAAAGGATATGTGTGATTGTCCCCCCCCTTGCCGTGAGTTGAAGGAAAGAAAACAAAAAAAAAAGTGTTCATCCTTTGGTTCATCCTTGGCCGAAAATTTTAAGGAGGAAGGAAGAAGAAAGATTGAAGAGGTTCGGCCATGAATGTAACTAGGCTAAGGTATGTTTGATGATGTTCCATGAGATGCATGCATGTTTTAGTTGTTAGCTTGAGTTCTACCTAGCCCATGGTCTAAATCTTGCTATGTGATGGAAATGACACTCGGCCATGGATGCATCATTCTTGCTTGGTGTTGATGTTGTGTTGGTGAGATATCAAGTTATTTTTGTGACCAAGTTGAGATTTGAATTTTTGGAATGAGTAAGGCTTTCGGTTATGTTGTTTTGTATGAGTAATGGATTGTTGAGTTCATGCTATTATGAATAAAATTGATTAAGAGAGGCTTGAGATAATTAAATATGCATGTTGGTGGTAAGATGAGCATTCGGTTTTTATCATGGAAGCATAGGAAGCTTGTTAAAGTTGAATTTTAGAAAAGTTAAATGTGTGTGTGCTTGTGCTAGTGCCGAATGTGCCTAGGGTGATTTAGCATTGAGTTTGGTGTTATATGAATTGAGTTTTATGGTTTTGGATTTTTAAGTGTTGTTAAATACTTTGAATAATATATATATGTGGCTTTGAAATGTGAAACTCGGTCAAGTGGTTATAAGCATGATTTTAGAGATTCAATGATATTCGGCCGATTTGAATAATTCATGGCACCCCAAGCAAATTAGTTTTATATGTTAATAAATATTGAAATTATTTAAAAGCATATTACCGAATGTGATTTTGGTCAATGATTCGGTTATGAGTGCTGATTTGTTTTATAATTAGCCGAATGTGTATATGTATACTATGAGGTGGTTTAGCTTAAAGAAAATTAAGGTGCTCGGAAGGTGATTGTCGTGGATAGTTTAAGTAATGAAATTTAATTTCTGTTATGTAAAGTGATGACATTGCTGTTTGCAAATTTGAAGTTAAAAATTGTTGATTGAGCATCAAGAGCTTATGGAAACAAAGTCGGATCGTGGAAAAAGGGAAATTGGTCGAATAGTCGGAATTGACGTACATTAGCGATCGAGGTAAGTTTTAAGTATTAAAGCCTATAATGTGATTGAGTATGATATGTTAAGCACATATTAAAAGAATCATAACTCTATTGTAAATTTTTATGCATATCGCCTAATGGCTATTATGAAGTATAGGTAAGTTATTGATATGATATGTTGCCAAATGGATATGATATTATGAAGTGCTAAAAGGATATGTCAGAAGAGTAAAATTGTGATAAACCTGCTCAGGACAGCAGCAGTAACATGAATTTAGAAAATCACCATAAATTGTTGGAGTTGAATGGGAGGCTGAATAAATTATGAAATTAAAGCTTAATGAGTCTAGTTTCTTATAAAAGAAACCGTGTAAGAAAATTTATTTCCGATAATGAGATATTTAAAGTTGTGTGAGACAGTGCAGAATGACACTGTAATCCTCTGTTCCGTTTTAGAAAATCATTATAAATTGTACAAAAATGGTTATAAGATAAAATTTACATGCTTAGACTCCTTAATGAGTCTAGTTTCAAATGAAATCAAATACAACACATTTTGAATTCTGTAAAATGAGAAATCTGATTCATAGTGAAGAGTGGTCAGATTAGTCAAACAGTGAAACAGGGGAAACTTTAATAAAAATCTGGTATTGATTGGCCAAACCTAAAATTCTGGAAATTTTATGGATGGAAGATATACGAGTCTATATTCAGGAAAAATTAACGGAAAGTGATTTGGAGTTTTGTAGCTCCAGTTATAAATGATTTAGTGACTATTGCTCAGGAAAAACAACTTGTGCTGAATTTGAGATTGTGTTGTAAACCTTGATAAACTTGTTCTAGTTGCTCATAAGCTATTGATTAAACCCATACGTGAATTCTAAATTGAGATATTGGAAAATGATAGATGTAGATTCAGCCAAGACAGTGTATATATGTGATAAGGCCTAATGGCCGATGTGATGAATGTGAAAGTGTATATGTGTGATAAGGCCTAATGGCCGATGTGATGAATGTGAAAGTGTATATATGTGATAAGGCCTAATAGCCGATGTGATGAATGTGAAAGGGTATATATGAGATTAAGGCCTAATGGCGGATGTGATGAATGTGAAAGTGTATATATGTGATAAGGCCTAATGGCCGATGTGATGAATGTGAAAGTGTATATATGTGATAAGGCCTAATAGCCGATGTGATGAATGTGAAAGTGTATATGTCTGATAAGGCCTAATAGCCGATGTGATGAATGTGAGAGTGTATATATGTGATAAGGCCTAATAGCCGATGTGATGAATGTGAAAGTGTATATATGTGATAAGGCCTAATGGCCGATGTGATGAATGTGAAAGTGTATATATGTGACAGGGCCGAGTGGCCAACGTGATGGATGTGAAAGTGCATAAATGTGATAAGTCCCGAAGGGCATTTGTGTCAGTACTATATCCGGGTTAAAACCCCGCAGGATTTATGCGAGAATATTATCACTGATTAATGTCCGTAAGCTTTGTGCTCGTACTATATCCGAGCTCTAAAGACCCGATGACTACGTGTGGGAATTTTGTCCGGGTAAGACCCGATAACTTCGTGTGGAGATTATGTCCGGGTAAGACTTCGTAATAAGAATTGCTTATAAATATATTCAATGCGAAAGGTTAAACAGGTATGTACTCCAAGTTTATATGTGAGCTTGATTTGCACTAAATCATAAGGTAGTTATGTGATGCATACGAGAGCAATCTATGAGACTATTCCTATGATTATGTGACATCGGATCAGTGTGAGAGGCGATGTGAAATCATACGATATATCTATGTCACATGAGCTCACTTTTATGTGAAAGTTTATCTGCCTAATGTATATGATGAGATGTGCATATTCGGTAAAGGGATGGTATGCCCGAAGGAAGAGTGAAATAAAAATACGAACAACTATGTTATAATTTGATTGTTATCTGTTGACACTGCTTAAAACTTACTAAGCATTGTAATGCTTACTCCGTTTACTCTGTTTTATAGATCTCATTGCGAAGCTACAGGCTCGGGGATCGTCAGCAACTAGTCACACTATCACTATCCACTGTTTGGTACTGCTATGTTTTGGATTATCTTATGGCATGTATAAAATAGACTAGTGGCGGAAGAATATTTTGGTTAATGTATATAGCCATGCGAAAATGGCTTATATATGTTTGAGCATAATGTTATAATCATTTGGTATGGAATGGTTAATCACTATCATAATTTGTGCTATTTATGCTAAAAGGGCTAGTTGAATCATGGAAACTATGAAATAGGTAAAGTCTACCTTAAAGGCAGATGCTGGCAGCAGCAGTGATTTAGATTTGAAAATCACTAAAAATAGTAGGATTGGAATTAAATAATGAATAAATCATGTAAACGAATCTTGATGAATCTATTTTCATAATAAAGTAACAAACGATCATATGGACAGTATGTTAAGAGATATTCAGGTTCTCGTGAGACAGGGCCAGAACGGTTTCTGAATTCCCTGTTCCGACTTTGGAAATTCATTATAAATTAACCAGAGATAATTAGGAGTCATGCCATATATGTATAGATTCCTCTCTGAGTCTAGTTTCTATAGAAACAAACGGCATCAGTATTGAAGCTCTGTTCAGGGAGATATCCAAGTCGTAATGCGCAAAGGTCAGTGTAGTCGATCCCTGTAACATGGGAGACTTTGACTAATAAAATGTACTAATTGGCCCAACCAAAAATTCTAGAAAAAAATATGTAGATGGGCATATGAGTCTAGTTTCAGGGAAAAATTACGAAACTAATTTTTGAGTTGTGAAACTCAAGATATGATTTTTAAGGTGACAGTGTCGCAGTTAGCCAACTGCCTGGAAAATTTTAAAATGGACTGCGATAGTAAGCGAATTTAGTCTGTGAACCCCTCGTGTCCGACTCCGGCAACGGTCTCGGGTACGGGGTGTTACAATTTTATTGGTATCAGAGCTACGGTTTAGTCGATTCTAGGACTAACGTAGCACGCGTGAGTCTATTTATACATGCCATAAAGTGATAAAATGATAGTGTGATGATTTTTGGCGATTAAAATGTGTTTGCTGTATTGTAATGAATCTTGATCCCGATCGAGCTATAGCAAGCTTCTGACTATGAGAATTTGCGATATAACTTCATTTAGATATGCCTAAATTATTAAGTTGATCAGGTACGTATCATGTACTCGTATTTGAATTTCGATTTGGATTGAATTATAAGGGTATAAGTGATGCAATTTTGAAGGAGTGTTATGACTATAAATGTGATTTTGTATGTGGCTATGGAACTGGAAGTTGAATGGTCGATAAGCATGTTGTGTTTGTATTCAAGTAATGTAAATGATATACTAATGTGTATTGCTATATGTGTATATGTATGTAGAGACGAAATTGTCGAATGTAAAAAGGCAGTGAAGCGTATAGAGTGGTTGGTTTTCAGCACTAAGTGTGCGGGCAATAAGTGTTCACAGTTGTGAGATTGGCACTAAGTGTGCGGGCAATAAGTGTTCACGGTTGTGAGATTGGCACTAAGTGTGCGGGCTTGAAATGCATGGCACTAAGTGTGCGAGTTTAAAGTACATGGCACTAAGTGTGCGTGGTTGATTATTAAGCACTATGTGTGCGAACCCACTATATATATATTTTCTATCAATTATTTATATTAAGGGTGCGACCTTACCAAGTCGATTTCGGACAGCAGAAAGGGGTAAGTTCTTGAGTAATAGAGCTTAAATTATGATTTGATTAGATCATGTTTTAAGCAAATCAAAATCATGCTCTTTGTGTGTGGCTATTGAGCCGAAATTGCAAGAATGATAAGTGTCTTGTGTTTGAGTTTTGCTAATGAAAATGAAATTCGAATGTGTCATGATTTTTGTTAAATGTGCATGGTTATTCGAATGATGTCCGGGCTAAGTCCCAAGGCTTTGTACTAAGTGACCATATCCGGACTAAGATCCGAAGCATGGTGCGAGTTACTAATCTGGGCTAGTCTCGAGAGCATTCATGCTAGCGATGTATCCGGCTAAGTCCGAAGAGCATTCATGATAGTGATGTATCCGGCTAAGTTCGAAGAGCATTCGTGCTAGTGATATATCCGTGCTAAATCCCGAAGAGCAATCATGCTGGTGACGTGTATTCGGGCCTTCGTGCCTAGTAGGCTTCGTGCCGGTAATTTGAGCAAAGTTTAAGTATTCATTACTATACGAATTCAAATTTAAATGAGATGATATGTTTAAAGTGTACATACATGATGTTTATAGACTTGGTTAAGTCATATCAATGTGTATTAACGAATGAATAAGAGCACTATGTTGTGAATATTAGAGGCACTGTGTGTGTGCGAATTCCTTTAACCGAGCACTATGAGTGCGAGATCGGTCAGTGGGCATTAAGTGTGTGAAGTGGAATTCATGTAAACCTCGTTTGGGACGAAGGCATTGATTTGAGATAGTGTGTAAGACCATTTCTGGGACATGGCATCGGCTCGATATGTGAGAATATGTAAGACCATATCTAGGATATGGCATTGTAAGAGCTATATGTGCTATTGCTGAATGGACACTATTTTGTTAATCTTGTTCAAGAAATTATTTTGATTAAGTTTCGACATTCGAAAGTTTGAAAGAATTTTTGATGAATGTTGATAATTTTGGATATACGAGTTATGCGCTAGAATAAATCTCATGCCAGTGTATTATATTAGGCTTTATGCGTATTCGACTGTATACGGGTAACGTTAACTATGATTGAATGTGCTAAATGAACTAAATGTTCAGGTACGTGGAAGTTGACTTTTCTTTTGGAAATGAGTTAAGTTGAATATTGAGATGTGATAAAGTTATAAAGGATATTTATTGGGATGTTTGAGTATATGGTACTTTCGGTTAGGTTACAGCTTATTCATGAATGAAAATGTGGGTTGATGATGTGAATTATACATGTTAATATGTGCTTAATATTGTTTGAAATGCATTTGTGAATTAAGTTAAGTGATTATTGCTTATGAATCAAGAAAATGAGATATTTGTGCATACCTGTAGAAATGTTTATGTATTTGTTTTAAGATAAGAAAATTTATAGATCGATGCGAAATCAATAATGAATTACAATTGCCATCGATGAGCTAATGTTTATATGAATATAATTCAATAAGAGGACGTTATCCAAAACTATGCATCGGTGGAAATTTTCGGGGACGAAAATCCCTAAAGGGGGGAGAGTTGTGACACCCCTAATTTGACCCTAGTCGGAAAGCGGTTTCGGGACCGCTAAACCAGTAACCAAATTATTTGAACATGATATTTATTGTCTAAAATAAATGTGTGAAAATTTTAAGCTTCGATTTAGTAAATTTCATGTGAATTTAGTCAATAGGGCTTATGTGTGACATTTTTGAAATGTGATAGATCAAAACATAAGGACCTATTAGTGCATGTTGAAAAAGGGGGGACTTGCATGTCAATTTCCCCCCCATCTAGTAGTGGCCGGCCATGACATTAGGATGGACAAAGGGTGATGGGCAAAACATGTCATAGACATGTTGTGTTGGTGCATCATGGGAGGAAACAATAAAATAAAGAGCATGGGCAATAAAATATTAGTGTTAGTAGGATGAGAAACAAAAAAAAAGAAAGGATATGTGTGATTGTCCCCCCCCTTGCCGTGAGTTGAAGGAAAGAAAAACAAAAAAAAAGGTGTTTATCCTTTGGTTCATCCTTGGCCGAAAATTTTAAGGAGGAAGGAAGAAGAAAGATTGAAGAGGTTCGGCCATGCATGTAACTAGCTAAGGTATGTTTGATGATGTTCCATGAGATGCATGCATGTTTTAGTTGTTAGCTTGAGTTCTACCTAGCCCATGGTCTAAATCTTGCTATGTGATGGAAATGACACTCGGCCATGGATGCATCATTCTTGCTTGGTGTTGATGTTGTGTTGGTGAGATATCAAGTAATTTTTGTGACCAAGTTGAGATTTGAATTTTTGGAATGAGTAAGGTTTTCGGTTATGTTGTTTTGTATGAGTAATGGATTGTTGAGTTCATGCTATTATGAATAAAATTGATTAAGAGAGGCTTGAGATAATTAAATATGCATGTTGGTGGTAAGATGAGCATTCGGTTTTTATCATGGAAGCATAGGAAGCTTGTTAAAGTTGAATTTTAGAAAAGTTAAATGTGTGTGTGCTTGTGCTAGTGCCGAATGTGCCTAGGGTGATTTAGCATTGAGTTTGGTGTTATATGAATTGAGTTTTATGGTTTTGGATTTTTAAGTGTTGTTAACTACTTTGAATAATATATATATGTGGCTTTGAAATGTGAAACTCCGCCAAGTGGTTATAAGCATGATTTTAGAGATTCAATGATATTCGGCCGATTTGAATAATTCATGGCACCCCAAGCAAGTTAGTTTTAGATGTTAATAAATATTGAAATTATTTAAAAGCATATTACCGAATGTGATTTTAGTCAATGATTCGGTTATGAGTGCTGATTTGTTTTATAATTAGCCGAATGTGTATATGTATACTATGAGGTGGTTTAGCTTAAAGAAAATTAAGGTGCTCGGAAGGTGATTGTCGTGGATAGTTTATGTAATGAAATTTAATTTCTGTTATGTAAAGTGATGACATTGCTGTTTGCAAATTTGAAGTTAAAAATTGTTGATTGAGCATCAAGAGCTTATGGAAACAAAGTCGGATCGTGGAAAAAGGGAAATTGGTCGAATAGTCGGAATTGACGTACAGTAGCGATCGAGGTAAGTTTTAAGTATTAAAGCCTATAATGTGATTGAGTATGATATGTTAAGCACATATTAAAAGAATCATAACTCTATTGTAAATTTTTTTATGCATATAGCCTAATGGCTATTATGAAGTATAGGTAAGTTATTGATATGATATGTTGCCAAATGGATATGATATTATGAAGTGCTAAAAGGATATGTCAGAAGAGTAAAATTGTGATAAACCTGCTCAGGACAGCAGCAGTAACATGAATTTAGAAAATCACCATAAATTGTTGGAGTTGAATGGGAGGCTGAATAAATTATGAAATTAAAGCTTAATGAGTCTAGTTTCTTATAAAAGAAACAGTGTAAGAAAATTTATTTCCGATAATGAGATATTTAAAGTTGTGTGAGACAGTGCAGAATGATACTGTAATCCTCTGTTCCGTTTTCAGAAAATCATTATAAATTGTACAAAAATGGTTATAAGATAAAATTTATATGCTTAGACTCCTTAATGAGTCTAGTTTCAAATGAAATCAAATACAACACATTTTGAATTCTGTAAAATGAGAACTCTGATTCGTAGTGAAGAGTGGTCAGATTAGTCAAACAGTGAAACAGGGGAAACTTTAAGAAAAATCTGGTATTGATTGGCCAAACCTAAAATTCTGGAAATTTTATGGATGGAAGATATACGAGTCTATATTCAGGAAAAATTAACGGAAAGTGATTTGGAGTTTTGTAGCTCCAGTTATAAATGATTTAGTGACTATTGCTCAGGAAAAACAGCTTGTGCTGAATTTGAGATTGTGTTGTAAACCTTGATAAACTTGTTCTAGTTGCTCATAAGCTATTGATTAAACCCATACGTGAATTCTAAATTGTGATATTGGAAAATGATAGAGGTAGATTCAGCCAAGACAGTGTATATATGTGATAAGGCCTAATAGCCGATGTGATGAATGTGAAAGTGTATATATGTGATAAGGCCTAATGGCCGATGTGATGAATGTGAAAGTGTATATGTGTGATAAGGCCTAATGGCCGATGTGATGAATGTGAAAGTGTATATATGTGATAAGGCCTAATGGCCGATGTGATGAATGTGAAAGTGTATATATATGTGATAAGGCCTAATAGCCGATGTGATGAATGTGAAAGTGTATATATGTGATAAGGCCTAATAGCCGATGTGATGAATGTGAAAGTGTATATATGTAATAAGGCCTAATGGCCGATGTGATGAACGTGAAAGTGTATATATGTGGTAAGGCCTAATGGCCGATGTGATGAATGTGAAAGTGTATATATGTGACAGGGCCGAGTGGCCAACGTGATGGATGTGAAAGTGCATAAATGTGATAAGTCCCGAAGTGCATTTGTGTCAGTACTATATCCGGGTTAAAACCCCGCAGGCTTTATGCGAGAATATTATCACTGATTAATGTCCGTAAGCTTTGTGCTCATACTATATCCGAGCTCTAAAGACCCGATGACTACGTGTGGGAATTTTGTCTGGGTAAGACCCGATAACTTCGTGTGGAGATTATGTCCGGGTAAGACTTCATAATAAGAATTGCTTATATATATATTCAATGCGAAAGGTTAAACAGGTATGTACTCCAAGTTTATATGTGAGCTTGATTTGCACTAAATCATAAGGTAGTTATGTGATGCATACGAGAGCAATCTATGAGACTATTCCTATGATTATGTGACATCGGATCAGTGTGAGAGGCGATGTGAAATCATACGATATATCTATGTCACATGAGCTCACTTTTATGTGAAAGTTTATCTGCATATTGTATATGATGAGATGTGCATATTCGGTAAAAGGATGGTATGCCCGAAGGAAGAGTGAAATAAAAATACGAACAACTATGTTATAATTTGATTGTTATCTATTGACACTGCTTAAAACTTACTAAGCATTGTAATGCTTACTCCGTTTACTCTGTTTCCTCTGTTTTATAGATCTCATTGCGAAGCTACAGGCTCGGGGATCGTCAGCAACTAGTCACACTATCACTATCCACTGTTTGGTACTGCTATGTTTCGGATTATCTTATGGCATGTATAAAATAGACTAGTGGCGGAAGAATATTTTGGTTAATGTATATAGCCATGCGAAAATGGCTTATATATGTTTGAACATAATGTTATAATCATTTGGTATGGAATGGTTAATCACTATCATAATTTGTGCTATTTATGCTAAAAGGGCTAGTTGAATCATGGAAACTATGAAATAGGTAAAGTCTACCTTAAAGGCAGATGCTGGCAGCAGCAGTGATGTCGATTTGGAAAATCACTAAAAATAGTAGGATTGGAATTAAATAATGAATAAATTATGTAAATTAACCTTGATGAATCTATTTTCATAGGAAAGTAACAAAACGATCATATGGACAGTATGTTAAGAGATATTCAGGTTCTCGTGAGACAGGACCAGAACGGTTTTTGGATTCCCTGTTCCGACTTTGGAAATTCATTATAAATTAACCAGAGATAATTAGGAGTCATTCCATATATGTATAGATTTCTCTCTAAGTCTAGTTTCTATAGAAACAAACGGAATTAGTATTGAAGCTCTGTGCAGGGATATATCCAAGTCGTAATGCACAAAGGTCAGTGTAGTCGATCCCTGTAACATGGGAGATTTTGACTAATAAACTGTACTAATTGGCCGGACCAAAAATTCTAGAAAAAATTATGTACTAATTTTGAGTCTAGTTTCAGGGAAAAATTACGAAACTGATTTTCGAGTTGTGAAACTCAAGATATGATTTTTAAGGTGACAGTGTCGCAGTTAGCCAACTGCCTGGAAAATTCTAAAATGGACTGTGATAGTAAGTGAATTTAGTCTGTGAACCCCTCGTGTCCGACTCCGGCAACGGTCTCGGGTACGGGGTGTTACACTAAGGGTATATTTGCCCTTTAAAGACTCCCAACTTAAGTTTCATGGCAATTTAACACCCTTAGCTATCAAATTAAGACTTTTGATCTTTATGCGATTTAGTCATTTTTCGCAATTACGCTCACAAACGCTAAATTTACTTCACCAAAATTTTCATGCACTACTATAAACATGTTATAACTCTAAAATAATAATAAAATACTTTCTCCAACCTCCGATTAGTGGTCTCAAAGCCACTATTTTGACTAGGCCCAAAATCGAGTTGTTACAATTCTCCCCATTAGGGATTTTCGTCCCCGAAAATCTTACCAATGAATAAGTTCGGGTATTGATCTCTCAGAGACTCTTTGGGTTCCCACGTGGCTTCCTCGACTCCATGTCTATGCCACAAAACCTTTATGAGTGCTACACTTTTATTCCTCAACTTCTTGACCTCTCGATCCAAAATCTTAATTGGTTCTTCACCATAGGTCATATCCGGACTTATTTCAATTTCTTCCGGTGAAATCACGTGTGAGGGGTCAGATCAGTAGGGGCGCAACATCAATACATGGAATACATCATGAATTTTATCTAACTCACGAGGCAAGGCTAATCGGTATGCAACCGGCCTAATTCTCTTAGTCACCTCATAAGGCCCAGTAAACCGTGGACTTAGCTTGCCTTTTCGACTGAATCTAAGGACTTTCTTCCATGGGGATACTTTCAAAAACATTCCATCCCCGATTTGAAACTCAATCTCCTTCTATTTCAAATCTGCGTAGGATTCTTGTCTATCTGATGCTGCCTTTATACAATCGTGAATCACTTTAACCTTTCCTTCAGTTTCTTTGACTAAGTCGACCCCGTGAATCTGATTCTCTTTCAACTCGGTCCAATATAAAGGCATTCGACACCTATGCCCATACAAAGCCTCATAAGGTGCCATTTTCAGACCTGATTGATAACTGTTGTTGTAGGCGAATTCAACCAGTGGTAAATACCTTTCCTAAATACCTTGAAACTCGAGAACACAACATCGTAACATGTCCTCTAATATCTAAATGACTCTCTTCGACTGACCGTCGGTTTGCGGGTGAAATGCTGTACTAAAATTCAGTTTTGTTCCCAAAGCCTCTTGTAACTTCTTCCAAAACCTCGCTGTAAACCTCGGGTCTCTATCTGAAACAATCGACAAGGGCACTCCGTGAAGTCTCACAATAAGTCGGCTAACTTATCAAGTGAGAAATCTGTATGTATTGGGATAAAGTGAGCCGATTTCGTTAGTTGATCAACCACAACCCACAAAGCATCTTTCTTCCTTAGGGTTATCGGTAAACCCGCCACAAAGTCCATATAATCCAATCCCACTTCCACTCTAGGCTGAAGTAAACCCGAAGGTACTTGTTGTTTGACTTTCACTTGTTGACAAATTAGACACTTAGAAACAAACTCAGAAATGTCTCTTTTCATTCCCGACCACCAGTACATTTTCTTCAAGTTATTGTACATTTTCACACTACCTGGATGGATAGACAAACAACCACTATGTGCCTCTCGTAAAATCTTCTGGATGAGCTCATTATCCTTGGGTACACAAATTTTGTCTCGGTACATCAAACAATTGTCGGTACCAATACGAAATTCTAATTCAATACCCGACTCACACTGAGTTCTCTTGGCTTGCAATTCACCGTCATTATTCTGAGCTTCCCAAATTTCATGAAGAAACATCGGTCTAGCCTTTAACTTTACTAGAATCGAACCATCCTCAGACAAGACCATTTGGACGTTCATTGCTCTCAAAGCAAATAAGGATTTTCTACTCAATGCATCGGCGACCACGTTTTCCTTTCTCGGATGGTAGTTGATAATCAACTCATAAACCTTTATCAACTCTAACCACCGTCGTTGCCGTAAATTTAGCTCCTTCTGAATCATCAAATACTTTAGAATCTTATGGTCAATGAATACCCGACATCTCTCACAATACAAATGGTGTCTCCAAATATTTAATGCGAATACTATAGCCGCTAGCTCTAAATCATGGGTCGGGTAATTTCTCTCGTGTGGCTTTAGCTGTCTAGAGGCATAGGCTATAACCTTGCCTTCTTCCATAAGCACACATCCTAACCCATTTAAGGATGCATCATATACACCACAAACTCCTTTCCCGATTCTGGTTGCACTAAAACTGGAGCTTTGGTTAACAAAGCCTTTAATTTCTCTAAACTCTGTTGGCACTTCTCTGTCCATTCAAACTTGACATCCTTTTGCAACAACCTTGACATCAGAGTAGCTGTCATAGAGAATCCATTCACTAATCTTCTGTAGTACCCAGCTAAACCCAAAAGGCTTCGAATCTCTGTCACATTCCTCAGGAGTTTCCACTCAATGATGGCCGAGATCTTACTCGAGTCAACTCTGATCTCGTCCCCCAACACAATGTGTCCCAATAATTCTACTTCTCGTAGCCAAAATTCGCTCTTACTAAACTTAGCGTAAAACTGCAGTTCATTAAGTCCATAAATACCGTAGGGGCATTCGTAAAACCAAAGGGCATGACGAAGAACTCATAATGGCCGTACCTCGTTCGAAAAGAAATTTTTTGTATGTCTTGCTCCTTAACCCTTAACTGGGTAGTAGCCTGACCTTAAATCTATCTTAGAAAATATGGTGACGCCCTTTAATTGATCGAATAGATCATCGATCCTAGGCAAGGGATACTTGTTTTTCACAGTCACTTTGTTGAGCTATCTGTAGTCTATGCACAATCTCATTGCCCGTCTTTCTTTTTCACAAAAAGTACCAAAGCACCCCACGATGAAAAGCTCGGTCTTGCAAAACCTTTATCCATTAACTTTTGTAATTGAGTCTTCAACTTCTTTCCGTTGGAGCAATTCTATATGGAGCAATCGAGATAGGTGCCGTACCAGGGACTAACTCGATACCAAACTCAACTTCCCTCACTGGAGGTAATCCGGGAAATTCCTCCGGAAATACGTTCGTGAACTCACATACCACTGACACTGACTCGATCTTCAATTCAGAAGCTTGAGTATTCAATACAAAGGAGAGGTAAGCCTCACACCCTTTTCTTAAATATCTCTTCGTCGTCATAGATGATATCACTTCAGGCAATCTACCCAATTCACCTGGTTCAACTCGAAGAACATTCCCGTCTACACATTTCAGCTCAATAACTTTTCATCCACAATCCACTACAACCCAATGAGAAGTCAACCAATCCATCCCAAGGATTACATCAAATTCATTAAATGGCAATAACATCAAGTTAGCCGGAAGACAATGACCTCTAATTGTCAAATGACAATTTCTATATATTTTGTTAACTAACACATGCTTGCATAATGGGTTTGACACCTTTACTACAAATTTTGTAGACTCAATTGGCATTTTCATAGTGGGCACTAATTTCATACAAACATAAGAATGCGTAGACCCTGGATCAATTAAAGCAAAAATAAAAATATCGTGGATAGAAAAGGCACCTATGGTCACATCGGGAGACTCTGCCTCTTCACTGGTACGTATGGCATAAGTCCTTGTAGGCGCATGGCCCTCGAACCTCACAGCTGAATCTCTAGGGGCACCTCTATTGCTAGCCCCATTGCCCGGGTCTTTTGTGGTCTACCCCTCAAAGGAGCACTACTCGTCCTTACCTTTGGCTTTTTCTTTTTCTCATCCAACTCGGGACAAGTACGAATAAAATGGTCCAATGACTCACATTTAAAACAGCCTCTCTCATTTCCTCGACACTCGCCGGAGTGATGCCTACCACACTGCGAACAGTCCGGCCTATTTGGGCGAGCACTACCAACACTTGTGATGGAAGTGGTTTGAGCTTTAGATGCTGTGTACTGCTTGTTCTTGTTTTTACTCAAGAATCCCCCTATCTTACTCAAGAGTCTGGCCTCTTTGATCGGGTAGTGAATTCCCTCAATCTCTTAGATGAGGTTTAATGTGATTTCCCTATCTTTCTTTTCCTTGAGTCTCGGGACTCAATATTAGCTTTTCTCTTCTCTTGGGCCAATTCCTCGGCCTTACATGCTCTCTCCACGAGCACCATGAATTCCCTTAATTTTAAGATGCCAACTAACAATCGGATGTCTTCATTCAATCCATCCTCAAATCTCTTGCACATGATGGTTTCGGTAGACACACACTCCGTAGCGTATTTTTTGAGCCTCACGAACTCACGTTCATACTCTGTTACTATCTTTCGGTCTTGTTTCAATTCTAAAAATTCCTTCCTCTTCTGATTTATAAACCTTTGACTGATATACTTCTTCCAGAATTCCTCTTGGAAGAACTTCCATGTAATCCTTTCCTTTAGTACTACCGACACAAGGGTATTCCACCATTAGTAAGCTGAGTATTGCAGGAGTGACACGACCCACTTCATGCACTCTTTGGGTGTGCATGATAGCTCATCAAATACCTTAATGGTATTTTCTAGCCAAAACTTTACTCTTTCTGAGTCATCATCAATATTTTCCCGAAATTCCTCAGCCCCTTGCTTTCTAATTCTATCCACTGGAGGTTCCTCTCTACTAGCCATCTCTGCTCCTTGAGGAGCTATATGAACAGGTTGAGGAATTGGAGAGGTGGGGGAGCTGGAGTGTTCGGATTTCATGAACAAACTCTGTGTACCAAGCATCCATCATGTGGAGGTAAGCCTCTCTAGCCCTTCCACCCTGACTCAGTGTCACGGGCTCAGTGTCTACTGGCGTGGTCCCTTCAGCGGGAGCCGGCGCATTTACTTTCCATGTCACCCGCCGTAGCTACATTAGGATCCATTTACTATATAAATAAAACACAATTAATCTCGTCAGGAATTGTCACACTATCAATATACAGTTATGGCATGTATAGCTAGACTCATACTCAGATACCACTAAATGTAACACCCTACACCCGAGTCCTACTCCGGGACAGGATATGAGGCGTTACCTTATTTAAATACATACATTCCAACGTTTTTGAAATCATTAAGACTTGATCAAACTTAAAACTTTTTCAAACTTTGTTTAAATTTCTTAACCAGGGCCTATGAGGTCTCAAGCGTCCATTGGAAACCATTCGAGACCAATTCGGGTCCTTATCCAACTTAGAAAATTAACACTTGAAAAACTGTAACACCCCTAACCCGTATCTGTCGTCGGACTAGGGTTAAGCGACATTACCAAACATTCATTTCACAAACATCATAGCAACATAGTCAAACATCAACATAAGTCCCTTTCTTAGGTCAATGAGACCTTAAATATGTATTAGGAAGATGACAGGACTAAACCGAACATGTTCACCACTTTCAATACTTAGAAAATTTTTCAATTCTATTGAGGTCACACACCCATGTGTCTAGGCCGTGTGCCTCACACGGGCATCAGACACCCCATGTGAACCAGCCGTGCCAAAACAGGGTAGGCATACTGACTTTCACCCATGGCCAATAGACACGCCTGTGTGCTATGGCCGTGTGAAACTTAGCTAGCTATTGATTTTAGCCCACGGCCATATAACACGCCCCTGTGTCAAGGCCATGTAATTTTTAAGAGAATACTACTTTTTTTACACGGCCACAAGACACACCCGTGTCCCCTGGCCGTGTGGTACAATGCAGGCTTGGTTTAAGCCAACTTGCCACCCATTGTGGGTCAACCTACAACAAGTAAACAAACATACATGTACAATACAATCAACCATTCTTTATGATAAAACCTACATCATTCATGCCATAGTTGCAAATTAACATCACATATCATAAGCCTTTCTCAACCATAATTTCAAACACAAATTAGCCAAATCACATGGCTAAATATATATATACCACAAAACATACTTCATAACTACTAGTCTATACATGCCATACTTCAAATATTTACATTTTCAAAAGTACCAAAATGATATCGATAGTGTGGTGACGATCCTCGACTATCCCCGAGCCTTCAGTAGCTACGATAACTGTAAAACAGACAATAATCACACAGAGTAAGCTTTCAAAAGCTTAGTAAGCTTGTACTCAAAACATTCATAATATATGAACATAAAATGATAACCTATGAGTATTCGCACAATTTCAATCCATATAACTATATCAACTCAATGAGATTTATATACATAACATCATCTACCACTTAGGCAATGTACATACCTAAAGCTTCCCGTACTTATTCACTTGTGTACTTACCTCATGTTGAATGTTATAAGACTTTCCATAAGTATTCATATTTTATACATCAGCACACTTAGTGCTATAAGGTTAGCCGAAGCTAAATATATTTGCACACGTAGTGCCATCTCAAATAACCGAGACTAAGTCTGTATCGCATACTTAGTGCCTCAAGTAGCCGAAGCTAGTTAACTCGCACACTTAGTGCCAAAGCTAGTTTAAATAGCACACTTAGTGCCAAAACTTCCGTTTCATCACCATAATATCCAATTCAATAATATACAACCTTTGTATAATACATACATCAAAACATACTTAACATCATATTTTAAGTATGAACTTACCTCATACTCAGAATTTGTCGACTCGGACTATCACTCGATAACCTTCGACTTTCCTCGATCTAAGTCCGAATTCCCCCTTTCTTGATCTATAGGTTTTCAAAATTAACCTTTTATTCACCAATTAATTCAATTCAATCCATAAACACCTATTTAAGGCATTTTACAAACTAGCCCTCATATTATCACATTTTGACACTTTAGTCCCTATTTCACAAATTCACAAAATAAACAAAATTTGTTTGGACACAAGCTTAGCCGAACTTCCATGGCTCTCATACAAGTCCATACATTTCATTTATTTCACATTTTAGTCCCTAAAAATAACATTCTCACAAGTTAGCCCAATTTGCTGAAAGTCATCTAAAATCCAAAGACAAAACATGTAAACCTAACATCATGCTTTCATATTTCACCATTTAACAACACAAAACTCATGAATTCATCCATAGCTCATTTTCAAATCATCAACAAAATCAGAAATTGAGGCATGCGCTTTATAGTACACTTAGCAACGATCATAAAAACGTAGAAATTATCAAAAACTGAAGCAAAAACATACCCGAATTAAGCTTCCAACTAGCCAAACCCTAGAACTCTTTATCTTTTCCTTTTTTTCTTCAATTTTTGGCACAAACAAAGCATAAAATGCCTATTTTCAAGTTTTGTTATAACATATATTAACTTATTAAACATTTGACCATTATAACCTTTATTAAACCATTATAATTTCTCCTAACACATGCCCTTTTATGTCCATTCAAACTTCTAATGGTCAATTAACCACATAAGGACTTTCACTCTAGAAAGCCAACTCAAATAAGCACTTAAACATCTAGCACACAGCTTTTATATTTTATGCAATTGGGTCCTTTTTGCAAATTAAGCACACAAACAGTTAAATTTTCACTCGAGATTTTCACACATGTCAATTCACTTATCAAATAAACGAAAATTAATATTAAAATATTTTTCTAACTAGGATTTGTGGTCTCGATACCACTATTCTGACTAGGGTCAAAATCGAGCTGTTACAATTCTCCCCTCTTAAGGATTTTCGTCCCCAAAAATCTTACCATTAAACAAATTTGGATATTGCTGTTTCATAGCATTTTCAGGCTCCCACGTGGCCTCTTCTATACTGTGATGATGCCACATCACTTTAACTAATTGAATCTTCTTATTACGTAACTCTTTAACCTCTTGAGCTAAGATTAGGATTGGCTTTTCTTCGTAAGTCATTTTAGACTGAATTTCGATCTCAGACGGAGGAATTACATGCAAAGGATCAGATCTGTATCGTCGAAGCATCGATACGTGAAATACATTATGAATCTTTTCTAGCTCTGGTGGCAACAACAATCTATATGCAACTGGCCCAATACGCTCGAGAATTTCATACAGCTTGATAAACTTGGACTCAAGTTGCCTTTTCTACCAAATCGAAGCACTTTCTTCCACGGAGAGACTTTCAAAAACACTTTCTCACCAATATCAAACTCAATATCTTTTCTTTTCAAATCTGCATATGATTTCTGACGATCAGAAGCTGCTTTCAAACTATCTCGGATCACTTTCACTTTCTGTTCAGTTTCTTTTATAAAATCAACCCTGTGAATCTTATTTTCGCGAAGCTTTGTCCAATACAAAGGTGTATGGCATTTACGACCGTATAAAGCTTCGTATGGTGTCATTTTGACGCTCGACTAAAAGCTGTTATTATAAGCGAATTCAATCAAAGGTAAGTTTTGTTCCTACGTACCTTCAAACTCAAGAATATAACATCTCAACATATCGTTGAGTATCTGAATAATTCACTCAGATTGACCATCCGTTTGCGGATGAAAAGCAGTACTAAAATGCAGTTTAGCACCCAAAGCATCTTGTAACTTCTTCCAAAATCGTGATGTGAATCCTAGATCTCTGTTTGACACTATAGACAAAGGCACACCATGGAATCTCACTATATCAGAAAGCTAATTTATCAAGCGAATAATCTGATTGAACCAGAATAAAATGAGCTGATTTTGTCAAACGATCAACTACAACCCAAATGGCATCTTTCTTTCTTGGAGATAGAGGTAAACCCGACATAAAGTCCATGGTCACCCTATCCTATTTCCACTCCGAAATCATAATTGGTTGTAGTAACCCGGACGACACTTGATGTTCAGCTTTCACTTGCTGACAAATCAAACATTTAGAAACAAATTCTGAGATATCTCTTTTCATTCTGGACCACCAATAATGTTGTTTCAAGTCATTATACATTTTAGTACTACCTGGATGCACAACTAATCGACTACCGTGAGCTTCACTAAGAATCATTTGAATTAACTCGAGATTTCTCGGAATACAAATCCTATCTTGAAATCTTAAACAATTATCTTTATCAACTCTAAACTCTGAATCAGTCTCTACATCACACTGAGCTCGTTTAGCAAAAATCTCATTATGAATCTTCTAAGCTTCGATAATCTACTGTGAGAACAAAGGTCTCGCTTCTAATTCAGCTAAAACTGAACCATCATCAAACAGAACTAAATGAGCATTCTTTGTAGACAAAGCAAATAAAATTTTTGACTCAAAGCATCTGCAACAACATTTGTTTTTCCCGGGTGATAATCAATCACTAGTTCGTAATCTTTTAACAATTCTAACCATCTTCCCAGTCGCAAATTCAAATCTTTCTGAGTCATCAAATACTTCAAACTCTTATGATCAGAAAACACATGACATTTCTCACCAAACATGTGACAGCCCAAAATTCACCCTAGCCGGGAAGTGGTTTCGGGACCACTAAACCGAGTCATCGAAAGGTTTGAATGTGATGTTTATTGTCTAGAATATGTAATCATGAATGTGTAAAAATTTCAAGCTTCGATTTAGTCGATTGCATGTGAATTGAGTCAATAGGACTTATATGAGAAAATTTAAAAATGTGATAGGTCAATGCATGAGGACCTATTAGTGCATGTGGAAGAAAAAGGGGACTTGCATGTCAAATTCCCCCTCCCTAATATGTAGTGGCCGGCCATGCTATAGGTGGAAACATGTCTCCAACATGTTATGCTAGTGATGCATGTTAAGAAAAATAAAATAATAAGCATGGTGATTAAAAAAATGAAAGGAAGGGTGATGGAAAAAAAAAATAACATGGTCTCACCCCCCCCTTGTTGCCGTGAATTGAAGAAAGAAAAAAAAAAAGAGTTCATTCTTGAACATCCTTGGCCGAATAGAGGAAAGAAAGGAAGGGGAAAAAGGCTTGAGAAAATCGGCTATGGTGGTTGCTAGACTAAGGTATGTTGATGTTGTCTTTGAGATGCATGCATGTTTTAAATAGCCCATGTTTAAACCTTGAATCTTGTTGATAACATGAGCAATCGGTCATGATAAAGGGTTCAAGGAATGGTTGTTGTTCATGTTATTTGGATGAGAAATGGTGAGTTTTGTTGTTTCATGTTAAAGTTAGGTGAATGATGATAGAGGAGTGTTTGAACTATAAAAAAAAAAATAAATCGGCTACCTTGTTATGAGCTAGGGCCGAATGTGGGTTTGGTTGTGCTTGAATATTACATGCTTGGTAGAATGGTGGATGAAGGTGCCGAATGTATGTTGGATTGATAGAGTCTCCAAATTGATTTTATGTGTGCATGCATGACCGAATATACGTGGTCACATGAGTAAGGAAATGAGTTATTTGATATGTGGTAAAAGTTAAGTACTAAATCGAAGGTTGCTAAAATTGCCATTTCTTGGCCGAATATGTGCTTGATCAATGAAGGAATTGTTGAAGAACATAGGTGAACTTGGTGAGGGCAATCGGCCTAGTGTATAAATGATATGAAGATTTTAGGAAATTGTTTTGGTTAGGTGTATGTATGATTAAGTATATTCGGCAATATACTTAAAGTGGGTACATGATATTACATTATAATTATTGAGCTTGAGTATATGGATATGTGTATATGTGGTCATATAATGACATCTTGGTTTGAAAATTTAATGATGTGTGATTGCCGAATGTGATAAATAAATTCATGTTATTGAGTTAAATATTGAATACTCTTATTTGTATTATTTAAGCTCAAGAACCTAAAGAAGAGGCGTCCAACAAGGGGAAATCGAAGGTCATCGAGTAGCCGACTCGGAATTATTTTACCCAACATAAAGTAAGTCATTAAGCATGTAGTGGGTAGTATTTCAAATGGTCATAATGTGTATGTATTGATGCTGGTTGGAATGAATAAATACACATATATATATGCATGTACGTTTGTGATGATGAAATTGTTGAATGAATGAAAAGAGGTAAGATGTACTGAGTTGTTGATCTCGGCACTAAACGTGCGGGATAACCATTTATGACCATGGGATGGGCGCTAAGTGCGCGGGATTAAATTGTACAGCACTAAGGGTGCGATTTGACTATGTTGCACTCAGTGTGTGAAATGAATATGATGCACTAAGTGTGCGAATTGACCATGCGACACTAAGTGTGCGAGCCTGACTATGTAGCACTAAGTGTGCGATTTGATTACGTGGCACTAAGTGTGCGAGTTGATTATATAGCACTGAGTGTGCGGGCTCAATGTACATTCATGAATCATTATGGACACTATGTGTGCGACACTATTGAGTCGATCGCGGACAGCGGATCGGGTAAGTGTCTTGAGTACATGGCTAATATGTGCTATGCTTATACTTGGTGTTGAGCTCGGTAAGTTGAACCTATGTGACAACTATACTTGAAGTCACGTACATAAAAATTTATCGTAGGATGGGTGAAAGGCCGTTTTGTTGTTTGATTGTAACGAAAATAAATTGATTTATGAAAATGCTTCAATGTCTTATTGATGAGTATATGAATTGTGAATGCATGAACTGATATGAAATTGAATTGATAAGTTGGAGGAACTATGGTATGGTTCGGTATGGATGGAGTAAATTGTCTCGTTCTATTTTGTTTCCTCTTGTGATAATGTTGTTGATAGATGGTAGTGCATTGCTTATGACTTACTGAGTTATAAACTCACTCGATGTTTCCTTGTCACCCACTATAGGTTGCTTGGTCTCATCTATTTTTGCGGGGTCGGGCCGTCATTGAAGTCATCACACCGGATAGCAAGTTTTGGTACTTTCTTCTTAGTGTGTTTAGAAGATCATTTTGGCATGTATAAGCTAGTACGTTGTGTTTGAATTATGGCATGTAAACTTTAAGCCATGCGAAAATGGCACGAATGTTCGATTGAATTGGATCAAGGGTAGGCATGAAACGGACCTAGTTACTTTCGTAACAGATGCTGGCAGCAGCAGTGTCATGAGATTGAAAAATCACTAAAAATAGTGGGAGTGGAATTAATTGATGAATAAATTATGTAATCGAAGCTCGATGAGTCTGCTTTCATGAGGAAGTAACGAAAAGATCATATGGGCAGTATATTAAGAGATAATCAGATTTTAGTGGGACAGGGCCAGAACGGTTTCTGGATTCCCTGCTCCGACTTTGGAAA
This sequence comes from Gossypium hirsutum, assembly GCF_007990345.1. Lineage (NCBI taxonomy): Eukaryota > Viridiplantae > Streptophyta > Magnoliopsida > Malvales > Malvaceae > Gossypium > Gossypium hirsutum. Next base: position 42,155,778 of record NC_053435.1, on the reverse strand, counting down.
TTCATTATAAATTAACCAGAGATAATTAGGGGTCGTACCATATATGTGCAGATTCCTATCTGAGTCTAGTTTTCATAGAAACAAACGGCAACAGTATTGAAGCCCCGTGCAGGGAGATATCCCAGTCGTAATGGGCAAAGGTCAGTGTAGTCGACCCCTGCAACTTGGGGGACTTTGACTAATAAACTGTACTAATTGGCCCAACCAAAAATTCTAGAAAAAAATACATAGATGGGCACATGAGTCTAGTACACAGATTGGGCTAGTACACAGGATATGATTTTTAAAGCGGCTAGTACACAGATTGGGCAGTGTCTGGAAAATAAATTTTGTAAGGGGTTAAAGCCAGTTAACACCTCGTGTTCGACTCCGGTGTCGGTTTCGGGTTCGGGGTGTTACATTTTATTGGTATCAGAGCTATGGTTTAGTCGGTTCTAGGACTACCATAGCACGTATGAGTCTAGCTATACATGCCATAATGTTAATGTTTAAAAGGGTGATGACTTCTGACGGTTGAAATGTTTTTGTCTTGATTAGTAAATGGATCCCGGTGAAGAAAGAACCCTAGCGGATGACGTTGAGAGCGTAGCGGCTGCTCCTGCACAAGGGACGCCGCCTGTTGAACCTCAGTCATCTGTGAATAATCAAGGTGAGGGGGCTAAACAAGCCTTCTTTACCATGATGAATGAGTGGGTCGCGCAATATGCCCGAGCCAACCCGGCTGTCCAACAATTCCCAAATTTGAATAATCCACCCCAAGAGCCTGTAAGGCCATCAGTCGCTGATCCTGTGAGGCTGAGTAAGCCACCTGTAGACTTGATTAGGAAGTGTGGGGCCGAGGAGTTCAAGGCCATAGTAACTGATGACGCCGAAAGGGCCGAGTTCTGGCTTGATAACACCATTCGGGTGTTCGATGAATTGTCATGCACACCCGATGAATGTCTAAAATGTGCTGTATCTTTGCTGCGGGACTCAGCCTACTATTGGTGGAGGACCTTGATTTCCATAGTCCCGAACGAGCGAGTAACTTGGGACTTCTTTCAAACGGAATTCCGGAAGAAATTTATTAGCCAACGGTTCATTGACCAGAAGCGTAAGGAGTTCTTGGAACTCAAGCAAGGCCGTATGACTGTATCTGAATACGAACATGAATTCGTAAGACTTAGTAGGTATGCCCGGGAGTGTGTAGCTGATGAGGTTGCTATGTACAAAAGATTCGAGGAAGGATTGAATGAAGATTTAAAGCTACTAACGGGTATTTTGGAAATAAAGGAATTCGTAACACTAGTCGAACGAGCCTGCAAGGCGGAGGAACTTGGAAAGGAGAAGAGGAAGGCTGAATTTGAAGCTAGAGATTATCGTAAAAGATCGACGGGTAAAGCTCCGTTCTTAGCTGTGAAGAAGTTCAGGGAGAACATTAATAAGTCGAGGGCGACTGCGGGAATTTCCATCAGGGCAAGACCATCGATGGGCTCCCGAGCTACTTCGGTAGCTAGTGTGGGCAATAATCGTCACGAGAAACCTGAATGTCCCCAATGTGGAAGACGACACCTAGGTGAATGTTGGGGCAAGTCTACTAACAGGGCCTGTTACGGATGCGGTTCGAAGGACCACTTCATTAGAGATTGCACGGAGCTGGATGAGAAGAATAAGATTCAAGGTGCAAGACCTAGTGGAGTGACATCTAGAGGTAGACCACCGAGAATATTAGGAGGCAGGGGTGGTAGTCAAAGGGGGGCCTCTGATACGGCCGATCGCGCCGAGAACCGTACTCCTGCTAGAGCATATGCCATTCACGCACGAGAGGAGGCATCCTCCCCGACGTCATCACTGGTACCTTCACTCTCTTTGATACTAATGTGATTGCATTGATTGACCCTGGTTCTACTCATTCATATGTATGCGAAACCTTAGCAACCAGTAAGACTCTACCTGTTGAGTCTACTGAGCTCGTAATTCGAGTATCAAACCCTTTGGGTCAATGCGTACTTGTTGATAAAGTGTGTAAGAGATGCCCTCTAATAATCCGAGAATCCTGTTTTCCGGCTGATTTGATGCTTTTGCCATTCGACGAGTTTGATGTTATTCTTGGTTTGGATTGGTTAACCGCGCATGATGCGGTTGTGAATTGCAAAAGCAAGACTATCGATTTGAGGTGCGCAAATAACGAAATAATCCGAGTTGAGTCTGCGGACTTAAGGGGGTTGCCAGCTGTAATATCAGCAATGTTGGCCCAGAAATATGTAAGGAAAGGGTGCCAAGCATACCTCGCGTATGTACTTGATGATAAGGAGTTAGAAAAGAAACCCGAATCGGTGCCGGTGGTCTGTGAATACCCGGATGTTTTTCCTGAAGAGTTACCGGGTTTGCCACCTATTCGGGAGGTAGAGTTTGGTATTGAACTTGTACCTGGAACTACGCCTATTTCGATCGCTCCGTATCGTATGGCACTAACCGAGTTAAAAGAGTTGAAAGCTCAGTTGCAAGAATTGACGGATAGAGGTTTCGATCGACCGAGTTTCTCACCTTGGGGTGCACCAGTATTGTTCGTGAAAAAGAAGGACGGAACCATGAGGTTGTGTATTGATTATCGTCAACTGAATAAAGTGACGATAAAGAATAAATATCCGTTGCCGCGTATTGATGATCTGTTCGATCAATTAAAGGGGGCATCGGTGTTTTCAAAGATAGATTTGAGATCGGGTTATTATCAGTTGCGGATTCGAGATTCGGACGTACCCAAAACTGCTTTCAGAACGAGGTACGGTCACTATGAGTTCTTAGTGATGCCGTTTGGGCTCACTAATGCCCCTGCGGTGTTTATGGATTTGATGAATCGGATCTTTAGGCCGTATTTGGATCGGTTCGTAGTTGTGTTTATTGATGACATCTTGGTCTATTCAAGAGATGAGGCCGAACATGCTGAGCATCTGAGGCTAGTGTTGCAAATTTTGCGGGATAAGCAGTTATATGCTAAGTTCAGTAAGTGTGAGTTCTGGCTAAGAGAGGTTAGCTTCTTGGGTCATGTGGTATCCGCATCGGGTATTCGGGTTGACCCGAGCAAAATTTCAGCCATACTTAACTGGAAGCCTCCGAGAAATGTTACCGAAGTCCGGAGCTTTCTAGGGCTCGCCGGTTATTACCGACGATTTGTCAAAGGTTTCTCGATGATAGCCACACCAATGACGAAGCTACTTCAGAAGGATGTTAAGTTCGAATGGACGGAGAAATGTCAGAAAAGCTTCGATCAACTGAAAACTCATCTAACTGAAGCTCCAATTTTGGTACAACCCGAATCGGGTAAAGAGTTTGTCGTTTATAGTGACGCATCCCTACTCGGGTTGGGTTGCGTATTGATGCAAGAAGGTCGAGTTGTGGCCTATGCGTCGAGACAATTGAAGCCACACGAGAGAAATTATCCGACCCATGATCTCGAACTAGCCGCCATTGTGTTTGCATTGAAAATATGGCGACATTATTTGTTTGGTGAGAAGTGTCATGTGTTTTCGGATCACAAAAGTCTCAAATATTTGATGACTCAACGGGACTTGAATCTGCGACAAAGACGTTGGCTTGAATTGTTGAAAGATTACGAGCTTGTCATTGATTACCACCCGGGAAAGGCTAATGTGGTTGCGGACGCCTTAAGCCGGAAATCACTGTTTGCTTTGCGAGCGATGAATGTACACTTGTCTGTTCTACCTGACAATGTGTTAGTAGCTGAATTAAAAGCCAAACCATTATTGACTCATCAAATTCATGAAGCTCAGAAAGTCGATGATGAATTGGTTGCAAAACGAGCTGAGTGTGATCCGAACAAGGAATCGGAGTTTCAGATTGATGATGATGGTTGTTTGAGGTTTAGAAGTCGTTTGTGCGTTCCAAGGAATTCGGAACTCATTCCGATGATCCTGAACGAAGCCCATTGTAGCCGAATGTCAATTCACCCGGGGAGCACGAAAATGTACAACGACTTGAAACGTCGGTTTTGGTGGCATGGTATGAAGCGAGACATCTCCGACTTTGTTTCGAGATGTTTAATATGTCAACAAGTGAAAGCGGAACATCAAGTGCCTTCAGGGTTACTTCAGCCGATCATGATACCCGAGTGGAAATGGGACCGAGTCATAATGGACTTTGTGTCCGGACTGCCATTGTCCGCAAGTAAGAAGGATGCGATTTGGGTTGTTGTTGATAGGCTAACTAAGTCGGCTCACTTTATCCCCGTGCGTACGGATTTTTCATTGGATAAACTAGTCGAATTGTATGTTACTCAGATTGTGAGATTGCATGGAGTACCTATTTCTATCGTGTCGGATAGAGATCCGAGATTCACCTCGCGATTTTGGAAGAAATTGCAAGAAGCTCTGGGTACCAAGCTGCATTTTAGCACCGCTTTTCATCCCCAAACCGATGGTCAATCTGAGCGGATAATTCAGATACTCGAGGACATGCTGAGATGCTGCATCCTTGAGTTTAGTGGTTCATGGGAACGGTATGTACCTTTGATTGAATTCGCTTACAACAATAGTTTTCAATCAAGTATTAAGATGGCACCTTACGAGGCTTTGTACGGTCGTAAATGCCGTACACCATTGTTTTGGACCGAGCTCGGTGAAAGTAAAATTTTCGGAGTTGATTTGATTAAAGATACCGAACAGAAAGTAAATGTAATCCGTGAAAGTTTGAAGGCAGCCACAGATCGTCAGAAATCGTATGCGGATCTGAAACGGAAGGACATTGAATATCAGGTGGGAGATAAAGTGTTCCTTAAAGTTTCGCCTTGGAAAAAGGTACTTAGGTTTGGCCGTAAGGGCAAGTTGAGCCCGAGATTCATTGGGCCGTACGAAATCTCCGAACGAGTGGGGCCAGTTGCGTATAGATTGATTTTGCCCCCTGAGCTTGAAAAGATTCACGATGTCTTTCATGTTTCGATGCTTCGACGCTATCGATCTGATCCGTCGCATATAATTAGCCCATCAGAGGTTGAAATTCAAGCCGATATGAGTTATGAAGAAGAACCGATACGTATCCTAGCTCGTGAGGTGAAAGAGTTGCGAAACAAAAGGGTTCCGTTGGTTAAGGTGTTGTGGCTCAAACACGGGATCGAGGAAGCAACTTGGGAACCCGAGAGCTCGATGAAAGAACGATATCCAAACCTATTTACTGGTAAGATTTTCGAGGACGAAAATTTCTTAAGTGGGGGAGAGTTGTGACAGCCCAAAATTGACCCTAGCCGGGAAGTGGTTTCGGGACCGCTAAACCGAGTCACCGAAAGGTTTGAATGTGATGTTTATTGTCTAGAATATGTAATCATGAATGTGTAAAAATTTCAAGCTTCGATTTAATCGATTGCATGTGAATTGAGTCAATAGGACTTATATGAGAAAATTTAAAAATGTGATAGGTCAATGCATGAGGACCTATTAGTGCATGTGGAAGAAAAAGGGGACTTGCATGTCAAATTCCCCCTCCCTAATATGTAGTGGCCGGCCATGCTATAGGTGGAAACATGTCTCCAACATGTTATGCTAGTGATGCATGTTAAGAAAAATAAAATAATAAGCATGGTGATTAAAAAAATGAAAGGAAGGGTGATGGAAAAAAAAATAACATGGTCTCACCCCCCCTTGTTGCCGTGAATTGAAGAAAGAAAAAAAAAAAAGAGTTCATTCTTGAACATCCTTGGCCGAATAGAGGAAAGAAAGGAAGGGGAAAAAGGCTTGAGAAAATCGGCTATGGTGGTTGCTAGACTAAGGTATGTTGATGTTGTCTTTGAGATGCATGCATGTTTTAAATAGCCCATGTTTAAACCTTGAATCTTGTTGATAACATGAGCAATCGGTCATGATAAAGGGTTCAAGGAATGGTTGTTGTTCATGTTATTTGGATGAGAAATGGTGAGTTTTGTTGTTTCATGTTAAAGTTAGGTGAATGATGATAGAGGAGTGTTTGAACTATAAAAAAAAATAAATAAATCGGCTACCTTGTTATGAGCTAGGGCCGAATGTGGGTTTGGTTGTGCTTGAATATTACATGCTTGGTAGAATGGTGGATGAAGGTGCCGAATGTATGTTGGATTGATAGAGTCTCCAAATTGATTTTATGTGTGCATGCATGACCGAATATACGTGGTCACATGAGTAACGAAATGAGTTATTTGATATGTGGTAAAAGTTAAGTACTAAATCGAAGGTTGCTAAAATTGCCATTTCTTGGCCGAATATGTGCTTGATCAATGAAGGAATTGTTGAAGAACATAGGTGAACTTGGTGAGGGCAATCGGCCTAGTGTATAAATGATATGAAGATTTTAGGAAATTGTTTTGGTTAGGTGTATGTATGATTAAGTATATTCGGCAATATACTTAAAGTGGGCACATGATATTACATTATAATTATTGAGCTTGAGTATATGGATATGTGTATATGTGGTCATATAATGACATCTTGGTTTGAAAATTTAATGATGTGTGATTGCCGAATGTGATAAATAAATTCATGTTATTGAGTTAAATATTGAATACTCTTATTTGTATTATTTAAGCTCAAGAACCTAAAGAAGAGGCCTCCAACAAGGGGAAATCGAAGGTCATCGAGTAGCCGACTCGGAATTATTTTACCCAACATAAAGTAAGTCATTAAGCATGTAGTGGGTAGTATTTCAAATGGTCATAATGTGTATGTATTGATGCTGGTTGGAATGAATAAATACACTTATATATATGCATGTACGTATGTGATGATGAAATTGTTGAATGAATGAAAAGAGGTAAGATGTACTGAGTTGTTGATCTCGGCACTAAACGTGCGGGATAACCATTTATGACCATGAGATGGGCGCTAAGTGCGCGGGATTAAATTGTACAGCACTAAGGGTGCGATTTGACTATGTTGCACTCAGTGTGCGAAATGAATATGATGCACTAAGTGTGCGAATTGACCATGCGGCACTAAGTGTGCGAGCCTGACTATGTAGCACTAAGTGTGCGATTTGATTACGTGGCACTAAGTGTGCGAGTTGATTATATAGCACTGAGTGTGCGGGCTCAATGTACATTCATGAATCATTATGGACACTATGTGTGCGACACTATTGAGTCGATCGCGGACAGCGGATCGGGTAAGTGTCTTGAGTACATGGCTAATATGTGCTATGCTTATACTTGGTGTTGAGCTCGGTAAGTTGAACCTATGTGACAACTATACTTGAAGTCACGTACATAAAAATTTATCGTAGGATGGGTGAAAGGCCGTTTTGTTGTTTGATTGTAACGAAAATAAATTGATTTATGAAAATGCTTCAATGTCTTATTGATGAGTATATGAATTGTGAATGCATGAATTGATATGAAATTGAATTGATAAGTTGGAGGAACTATGGTATGGTTCGGTATGGATGGAGTAAATTGTCTCGTTCTATTTTGTTTCCTCTTGTGATAATGTTGTTGATAGATGGTAGTGCATTGCTTATGACTTACTGAGTTATAAACTCACTCGATGTTTCCTTGTCACCCACTATAGGTTGCTTGGTCTCATCTATTTTTGCGGGGTCGGGCCGTCATTGAAGTCATCACACCGGATAGCAAGTTTTGGTACTTTCTTCTTAGTGTGTTTAGAAGATCATTTTGGCATGTATAAGCTAGTACGTTGTGTTTGAATTATGGCATGTAAACTTTAAGCCATGCGAAAATGGCACGAATGTTCGATTGAATTGGATCAAGGGTAGGCATGAAACGGACCTAGTTACTTTCGTAACAGATGCTGGCAGCAGCAGTGTCATGAGATTGAAAAATCACTAAAAATAGTGGGAGTGGAATTAATTGATGAATAAATTATGTAATCGAAGCTCGATGAGTCTGCTTTCATGAGGAAGTAACGAAAAGATCATATGGGAAGTATATTAAGAGATAATCTGATTTTAGTGGGACAGGGCCAGAACGGTTTCTGGATTCCCTGCTCCGACTTTGGAAATTCATTATAAATTAACCAGAGATAATTAGGGGTCGTACCATATATGTGCAGATTCCTCTCTGAGTCTAGTTTTCATAGAAACAAACGGCAACAGTATTGAAGCCCTTGCAGGGAGATATCCCAGTCTTAATGGGCAAAGGTCAGTGTAGTCGACCCCTGCAACTTGGGGGACTTTGACTAATAAACTGTACTAATTGGCCCAACCAAAAATTCTAGAAAAAAATACATAGATGGGCACATGAGTCTAGTTTCTGGGAAAAATTACGAAACTGATTTTTGAGTTATGAAACTCAGGATATGATTTTTAAAGCGGCTAGTACACAGATTGGGCAGTGTCTGGAAAATAAATTTTGTAAGGGGTTAAAGCCAGTTAACACCTCGTGTTCGACTCCGGTGTCGGTTTCGGGTTCGGGGTGTTACAAAACAGATAGTGACGCCAAATCTTCAAAGTAAACACAATAGCAGCTAACTCGAGGTCGTGAGTCGGATAGTTCTTTTCGTGTGACTTTTGTTGTCTCGATGCATAAGCTATAACTTTTTCTTCTTGCATTAAAACACATCCCAAACCAATCAGCAAAGCATCACTATAAATCACAAATTCTTTACCCGATTCAGGTTATGCCAATACCGGAGCTTCAGTCAACACAGCTTTCAAACTGATCAAAGCTGTTTTGACATTTTTTAGACCACTCAAACTTTACATCTTTCTGGAGAAATTTTTCCAACAGAGTTGCAATCATCGAGAAACCTTTTATGAATCTTTTATAGTATCCAGCAAGTCCCAGAAAACTGCAGACTGTAGAAACATTTCTCAGAGGTTTCCAATCCAAAATAGCTAAAATTTTGCTCGGATCAACTTGGATACCCGATGCTGATACAGTATGACCCAGGAAACCAACCTCTTTCAACCAAAACTCACATTTACTGAACTTTGCCTACAACTGTTTATCTCACAGAATTTGTAGCACTATTCTCAAATGTTCAACATGTTCAGATTCATCATGTGAATAAATCAATATATCATCAATGAATACTACAACAAATTGATCTAAATATGGTCTGAATATTCTATTCATCAAATCCATAAAGATAGTAGGCGCATCAGTCAATCCGAAAGGCATAACTAAAAATTCATAGTGGTTGTACCTCGTTCTGAAAGCAGTCTTCGGTATATCTAAATCTTTCACTCTCAGTTGATAATAACCCGATCTCAAATCTATTTTCGAAAACACAGTAGCTCCTTTCAACGGATCAAACAAATCATCAATTCGGGGCAAAGGATACTTATTCTTGACAGTCACTTTATTCAACTAACGATAATCTATACACATTCTCATCGTACCGTCTTTCTTTTTCACAAATAAAACCGGAACACCCCAAGGTGAGAAACTCGGTCTAACAAATCCTCGATCGGTCAATTCTTGCAACTGAGGCTTTAATTCTTTTAACTCGATCAGAGCTATTCTATACGGAGCTATCAAAATTGGATTAGTACCAGGTACCAATTCTATGCCAAATTCTACCTTTCTAACTGGAGGTAATCCCGGAAGTTCTTCAGGAAACACATCAGGGAACTCACAAACAACAGGCACAGATTCAACTTTCTTTTCTAACATTTTCGAATCAATCACATAAGCAAAGTAGGCTTCACAACCCTTTCTCACAATACTCAATGCTTTCATAAAAAATATCACAGCAGGTAACCCATTCAAATCACTAGATTCAACTTTGACTATTTCATTATTCTTGCATGTCAAATGATAGTTTTCCGTTTACAGTTCACCACAACATCATGTAAATTTAACCAATCCATTCCCAAAATAATATCAAACTCATCAAAAGGTAACAACATCAAATTAGCCGGAAAACAATTGTCTCGAAACATTAACGGACAATTCCTGCTAACTTTATCAACCAAGACACATCTACCTAGAGGGTTTGAAACTCTAATTACAAATTCAGTAGACTCTACAGACAAAGTCCTACTGTTCACTACATTCATACATATGTACGTATGTGTTGATCCAGGATCTATCAAAGCAATCACAGAAGTATCATAGAGAGTAAATGCCCCCGTAATCACATCTGGCGATGAAGCTTCCTCACGAGCTCGAATAGCATACGCTCTAGCAGGTGCACGAGCCTCAGATCTAACAGCTGTGTCTTTTGTTCCTCTTTGACCACCGCTTAAATTTCTCGTATTTCTGGGAGGTCTACCATGAGAAACATTACTACTCTGTCTTGGATACTGAACATTATATTTTTCAACTAAATCTGGGCAATCTTTAATAAAATAGTTTCTCGAACCACAACCATAACAAGCTCGATTATTACTTTTTCCCCAGCATTCACCAAAGTTTCGTCTTCCACATTGCTCACATTCAGGCCTTTCATTCTTTGCATTATCAACACTAGCAACAGACGTGGCTAAAGATTTGTAATTCGATTGCGATCTAACACAGTCTCTGTTTGAATATCCCACACTAGTCTTTGAATGACTGCTATCATCTCTAGACTTCTTGGATCCAGATTGAAATGATTTGCCTGATGATCTCTTTTGTACATATCTAACTTCGAACTCAGCCTTTGTTTTCCCTTTCCCAAGATCTTCCACTATACATGCTCGTTCAACAAGCACCACAAATTCTTTGATTTCCAAAATTCCAACTAACAAGTGAATATCTTCGTTCAAGCCATATTCAAATCTCTTGCACATTATTGCTTCCGAAGATACACATTCACGGGCATACTGACTCAACCTTATAAATTCCCGCTCGTATTCTGTAACAGACGTACGACATTGTTTAAGTTTAAGAAACTCTTTGTGTTTCTGGTCAATGAATCTTTGGCTGATATATTTCTTCCGGAATTCAGCTTGGAAGAAATCCCATGTAACTCATTCACTCGGAACTACAGATGTCAAAGTCTTCCACCAATGATACGCCGTATCTCTCAAGAGAGAAACAACACATTTTATACATTCTTCAGAACTCAATGACAACTCATCAAACACTCTTATTGTGTTCTCTAACCAGAATTCGACTTTTTCAGCATCATCACTTGTTGTAGCTCAGAATTCTTCAGCTTCAAATTTTCTAATCTTATCAACTGGTGGTCTATTCAACTGTACTGGATTCACTTATGGCATATCCGAAGTTTGAGGAGGATTAACCAGGGGTGGAGGTTATTGTACACCTAGATTGGTTCTAATATATTGAGTGAACCAATCGTTCATCATCTATAGAAGGCTTGCTTAGCCTCACCATCACGGCTACTCGTAGCCGGTCAAGAATCAGCTTGCACCATCCCTTGCGCGGAAGTAGGCGCATTACTTTCAACATCGTCAGCTACAGCTCTATGGGGATCCATTGCTATACAAAAGCACATTTCAATGTCAGGATTCATCACACTATCGCAGTTTCAGATATATGACATGTATAGATAGACTCACATATGCTATGGTAGTCCTAGAACCGACTAAACCATAGCTCTGATACCAACCAAATGTAACACCCCTAACCTGTATCCATCACCAAACTAGGGTTAAGCGGCATTACCAAACATATCGAAACACTTCACATTCATTTCACAAATATCATAGCAACATAGTCAAACAACGACATAAGTCCCTTTCTTAGGTCAATGAGACCTTAAACATGTATTACAAAAAGGTTAGGACTACACTAAACATGTTCACCACTTTCAATACTTTAAAAATTTTTCAATTCTATTGAGGTCACACGCCCATGTGTCCAGGCCGTGAGCCTCACACGGGCATAAGACACCCTCATGTGAACCAACCGTGCCAAAACAGGGCAGGCATATTGACTTTCACCCACGACCAGTAGACACACCCGTGTGCTATGGCCGTGTGATACTTAGCTAGCTACTGATTTTAGCCCATGGCCATATAACACGCCCGTGTGTTAAGGCCTTGTAATTTTTAAGAGAATACTGCTTTTCTTACACGGCCACAAGACACGCCCGTGTCCCCTGGCTGTGTGGCACAATGCAAGCTTGGTTTAAGCCAACTTGCTACCCATTGTGGGTCAACCTACAACAAGGAAACAAACATACATGTACATCCCAATCAACCATTCTTTATGCTAAAACCTACATCATTCATGCCATAGTTGCAAATTAACATCACATATCATAAGCCTTTCTCAACCATAATTTCAAACACAAATTAGCCAAATCACATGGCTAAATATATATATACCACAAAACATACTTCATAACTACTAGTCTATACAAAGCATTACTTCAAATATTTACATTTTCAAAAGTACTAAAATGAGATCGATAGTGTGGTGACGATCCTCGACTATCCCCGAGCCTTCAATAGCTACGATAACTGTAAAATAGACAGTAATCACAAAGAGTAAGCTTTCAAAAGCTTAGTAAGCTCATACTCAAAACATTCATAATATATGAACATAAAATGATAACCTATGAGTATTCGCACAATTTCAAACCATATAACTATATCAACTCAATGAGATTCATATACATAACATCACCTACCACTTAGGCAATGTACATACCTCAAGCTTCCTGTACTTATTCACTTTTGTACTTACCTCATGTTGAATGTTATAAGACTTTCCATAAGTTATTCGTATTTTATACATCAGCACACTTAGTACTATAAGGTTAGCCAAAGCTAAATATTTCCGCACACTTAGTGCCATCTCAAATAATTGAGACTAAGTCAGTATCGTACACTTAGTGCCTCAAGTAGTCGAAGCTAGTTAAATCGCACACTTAGTGCCAAAGCTAGTTTAAATCTCACACTTAGTGCCAAAACTTCCGTTTCATCACCATAATATCCAATTCAATTATATACAACCTTTGTATAATACATGCATCAAAACATACTTAACATCATATTTTAAGTACGAACTTACCTCGTACTCGAAATTTGTCGACTCGTACTGTCTACTCATCACCTTCGACTTTCCTCGATCTAAGTCTAAATTCCTCATTTCTTGATCTATAGGTTTTCAAAATTAACCCTTTTATTCACCAATTAATTCAATTCAATCCATAAACACCTATTTAGGGCATTTTACAAACTAGCCCTCATATTATCACATTTCAACACTTTAGTCCCTATTTCAAAAATTCACAAAATACACAAAATTTGTTTGCACACAAGCTTAGCCAAATTTCCATGGCTCTCATACAAGTCCATACATTTCATTTATTTCACATTTTAGTCTCTCAAAATAACATTCTCACAAATTAGCCCAATTTTCTCAAGTTCATCTAAAATCCAAAGACAAAACATGTAAACCTAACATCATGCTTTCATATTTCACCATTTAACAACACAAAACTCATGAATTCATCCATGGCACATTTTCAAATTATCAACAAAATCAGAAATTGAGGCATGGGCTTTATAGTACACTTAGCAACGATCATAAAAACGTAAAAATTATCAAAAACCGAAGCAAAAACATACCCGAATTAAGCTTCCAACTAGCCGAACCCTAGAACTCTTTACCTTTTCTTTTTGTTCTTCAATTTTCGGCACAAACAAAGCATAAAATTCCTTTTTTCATGTTTTGTTATAACATATATTAACTTATTAAACATTTGACCATTATAACCTTTATTAAACCATAATAATTTCACCTAACACATGCCCTTTTATGTCCATTCAAACTTCCAATGATCAATGAACCACATAAGGACCTTTACTCTAGAAAGCCAACTCAAAAAATCACTTAAACATCTATCACACAGCTTTTATATTTTATGCAATTAGGTCCTTTTTGCAAATTAAGCACACAAACAGTTAAATTTTCACTCGAGATTTTCACACATGTCAATTTAGTTATCAAATACACGAAAATTAATATTAAAATATTTATCTAACTAGGATTTGTGGTCCCGAAACCACTATTCTGTCTAGGGTCAAAACTGAGCTATTGGAAAAATAGGGTACATGCCTGTGTGGAAGGTAACACGCTTGTGTGGTCATTAAGACCTGGCCGTACTGATGGCTTGTATGGCCCACACGGCCTAAGTAACTAGGGATGCGTCCGTGTTCCATGATCGTTTGAATTAAATTCTATATTAGAACTTACAGGGATTTCTACACGGCCTGACACACGCCCGTGTCCTTGGCTCGTGTCTCTCACACGGCCATGAGACGCCCATGTCCTAACCTGTGTCTAAAACCCTTGACATTCTATTTTTGACGTCAGTATCCAATTTAAGGCACACGCCCGTGGCCAGAGGCCGTGTCCTCCATACAGTTGAGACACACGGCCGTGTCTCTGTCCGTGTGTTTACTACCATGCATACTGACTTAAAATTTTTACGTGCAGGGGACACATGGCTAGACAACACGCCCATGATACACGGCCTAGACACACAACCATGTGTTTACCTATGTGGACAATATTGGGCTATCTACCAAGCCCTTTGCCACCCTGAAACACAACATAACAACAACCATAGCTAAGGTCTATATACAATTCATATATTCCAACCACACTAACGATTCCTCATTCATGAAAGACTACTCTATATTTCAACCACTTAAGCCATTTATTCACAATGTGAGATCTTTCATCACTAATTATAGTTCTAGGAGTTTCAAACTGTGTAAATACGTGCTTATGTTGGAATCGTATGATTACCTTAGCATAATTTGTTAGGTATGCCTCGACTTCAACCTACTTGGATACATAATCCACAATTACCAAAATATACTTATTTTTATAAAAAGAGGAAAACGGTCTTAGAAAATCAATGCCTCATATGTCGAATGTTTCTACCTTTGAAATATTTTTCGAGGGCATCTCGTTCCTCCTTGATATGTTTCCAGTTGTTTAGCATCTATCATAGCTTTTCACATATGCATTCATATCGTTAAACACTGTAGGCCAAAAGAATCCTACATACAAAATCTTTGTTGTAGTGTGAAAACCACTAAAGTGTCCACCACTCGACGATGAATGGTAGTGGTACAAAATCTCGTCTGTCTCACTTCCGGCTACGCACTTCCTAATTATGTTATATGCACATTGTTTAAACAAAAATGAATCCTCCCAGAAATAATATTAACTATCATGAAATAATTTCTTCCTTTGTTGGTATGTCAATTCTCAAGGAATTATTCACATGCTAAATAATTGGTAACATCAACAAACTAAAGTGTTTCATGAATTCGACTTACCCCGAATATATGCTCATCAAGAAAATTCTCATTAATTGAAACAACTGAGAAGTTATCTCATTTTGGTCTAGCCTCAATAGTTGATCAGCTACTTTATTTTCGACATTCTTTCTATTTTAGATCTCAAGGTCAAATTCTTAGAGCAAAAGTTCCATTGAATTAGACTTGGTTTAGCATCTTTTTCCATTAGTAAATACTTAATGGTCGCATAATCGATAAACACTGTAACTTTGGTACCTATAAGATATGAACGGAACATGTCAAAAGAAAAACCTAAAGTAACGAGTTCTTTTTCAGTTACCGTATTATTGTACTGGGCTCCTGTCAAAGTTTTGCTTGCATAGTAGATAGGATGAAAAACTTTGTTTCTTCTTTGATCCATCATAGCTCCAATAGCGAAATTGCTTGAATCACACATCAACTTAAAAGGGGAGTTCCAATCAGCTTAACAATTATTGAGGCCGAGATTAATCAGGTTTTGAATTCCTCAAAAGCTTCAAAACATGCTTTGTTAAAATAAAAACAATATCTTTTTATAAAAGCATACACAAAAGATTAGAAATTTTTGAAAATTCTTTGATAAACCTACGATAAAAACCAGCATGGCCTAAGAAACTTCAACTCCTTTCACACTAACTGAAGGTAGTAATTTTTCAATTATGTCCACCTTTGCTTGATCCACTTTAATTTCGTTTCTGGAAATTTTATGTCCTAAGACAATTCCCTCCTTAACCATAAAATGGCATTTCTCCTAGTTAAGGATAAGATACATCTCCTTGCATTTTTTTAGTACCTTAACCAAATTACTAAAAAATATCATATTTGTTATCAAAAATAGAAAAATCATCCATAAAAACCTCAATAAAATTTTCAACCATATCAGTGAAAATTGTCATCACACATCGTTGAAATGTGACAGATGCATTACATAAGCCAAAAGGCATTCACCTAAAAGCAAATGTACCATACAGACAAGGTAAATTTTGGTTTATGCTGGTCTTTCAGGGCTACAACTATCTAGTTGTCTCCCAAATATCCATCTAAAAAGCAATAAAATTCGTTACCTACCAGTCGATCTAACATTTGATCCATAAAAGGTAACGGGAAATGATCCTTATGAATGGCCTTGTTCAATTTTTTGCACTCAATACAAATTCTCCAACCCGAGATAGTTCTCGTCGGGATTAACTCGTCATGCTCGTTCTTGACAATCATGATTCCACCTTTCTTTGGTACACATTGTATTGGACTTACCCAAGAACTATCTAAGATAGGGTGGATAATTCCCGCATCTAACCATTTGATCACTTCCTTCTGTACTATCTCTTTTATGATAGGGTTAAGTCTCCTTTACCTATCAATTCTACCTCACTCACCTTCCTCTAACATAATCTTATGCATTCAGAAGGAAGGGCTTATACCTCATATGTCAACTATGGTCCAACCAATTGGCTTTTTAAATTTCTTTAAAATAGAAATCAGTTGCTCCTCTTGGTGTTCTATCAATTCTGCTGAAACAATCACAGGAAAAGTAGAATTGTTACCTAAATAAACATATTTTAAATGGGATGAAAGTACCTTTAGTTCAAGCTTAGCCGATTCCTCGATTGACAACTTGGGTTGTATAAATTCTCGAATTGCCAACTTTAGCGATTTAGATTGCAGTGGTTGAACATAACTCCTCGGATTTGCTTCCATCAATGCCATGTTTTCATTAGCTTTTTTATCTTCCAAAGGTCTACACCTTAAAGTGTTCTCTAATGGGACTTCTTTAAAATTGCTCTCCCATTCCATAGAAATTAAGGTTTTTAATTCCTTCATTACTAAATATTCTTCTGTCGAATTAAGAAATTTCATCGCCTTCAAATCACTAAATGTAACCTAATTGTCTTGAACTCTTATTGTGAGTTCTCTTTTTTTCACATCTATCAACGTTCTTCCCGTATCTAAGAAAGGTCTCCTAAGGATGATCGAAATTCTATTGTCTACTTCAAAATCTAACACAATGAAGTCAATAGGAAAGGAAACTTATCAACTTGATAACTCTTGAAAAGAGTTATATTTCAAACCACTAAGCTTGTTTAAATACTTGTACTTTAGTAGAGATATTTCTATTTTTAGGTTATTTTTAAAGTATTGCATAATAAAGCTTGGATTGTGTCTTAAATATCATTTCATGTTACTTTTACTATTGGGAAGAATGGAATTGGCTGTTTTATGTAACAGGTGCATGAAGGATGAAGAAAAGGAGAAAAAAAGGAGGAAGAAAATGAAGGAAATGAAATATTATTGTGGAAAAAGGTTGGATGGATTACCAAGACAAACGCCATGGAAATTCCAGGAAAATACTGACGTAGCACTCAGTTCTCGTCTCTCTCAACCAGTTGGATGTGTACTAGATAAATTCACCTGAAAAAAAAAGGGAGAAAAGTGTGTGCCGAGAGAGGGGGACCTACCCTGTAAAAGAGGAAAGAGAAAATAAAGAAAAGAAAAGGATTTTGGAGGGGATTTGGAGAATAGTTTTCTCTTTGGAGGAACTTGTGAAAAATTCCAGAGAAAAGGGAAAGGATAGAAGCTTAAGGGGAGACCAAAGACACAAGGAAATGGACGAACAATCAACCTTGGGTTCTACACGATTTAGCAGGGTCGAAGTGATAGCTAGAGTGGTGAAAGCTTTCTACAGTTCTACCTTCATTCTGTTAATTAATCTCTATTATTTCTACACTGTTAATGATTATGTTGAATGTTACTCAAATTTTGGAGTTCAAATCCCAACCCATGAGTTAATTTCATTGGGGTTGGAATTACTGGATCAATCTTGATATATTTAATCATCATGGTGATATTTTGAGTAGATCTACTATTTTATTTGGTTTGGATTATTTTAAATATATGCATGCAAGCTCTAGACATAGTTGAATGCATGGTATATCTATGACCTGATTTAATTCTGAAAAGGTTAAATAAGTTGGATTGTAACCGAATGATATGAACGAGTACTTGAGCGAATACTCGTAGCACTTTAAACATAGAGTGGTGATCTCTACAGAGTAAGAAAGAATACTGTTAGCTATTGTTAATGAGACTGGTAGACATACAAAGACTTAAAATGATAGCTTTAATTCTAGCTCCCGAAAGAAGTAAAATTCAGTAGTTATACTCTGAGCAATATTTTGGTCAAAATTTTGCCATGAAATTATTATTTTATTAAAATATAATCCAAGTAATTCCAACCTTCCCATTCAACAACATCAATCCTCTCAACTTTGTCTTGTAGAATTACCACAAAATTTTAATAATTATTTAATTTTCATATTTTGTACATTGATACTTCACTCCAAATCATTATTTTGTTTACTTTTCCATAAGCCTAATTAGTGTAGTTTATAGTAATAATTCAACCATTTTTTTACCTATTCCTATCCCTGTGGAGACGATCTCACTTATCACTTTATTACTTGATTCGATGTGTATACTTGCACATTTGCATTACATATTCATACACGAAGAGTTTTTGGCACTAATTGGAAAATTGGCAAATTTTTTGGTTTCTTTTTATCGATTTAATTTTGTTAATTTTAACTTACTTAGTTGTTTTTTTATTCTATTTCAGGTTTGCTGCTAGCTTATGAGTAGTGGTACTATTGAGAACGAAGAGTATTATTTTCATCCTGAAATTGAGAGAACCTTGAGGAGAAGGAGAAAAGAATTGCAAGAATTGGCAAGGATTGGAAATGATCCAGGCAAAGAAGATCCATACATATGAATGGTTAAATGCTTTGTGAGATCATGTTAGAGCATGGTTGAATGCTTTGCCATCAGAAACGGTGGCATCTTTGAATAAACTTTTTCAAAGGTTTTTGTTGCAATATAACATTCCGAATTGCTGAATGATATTAGATCTTTTCAGGAATCTGAAGATGAGACATTGTTTGAAGCTTTGGAGCAATTCAAGGAATTAATTAGAAAATGCCCAATGCATGGTTTCCAGCATCGGACACAAATAGAAATGTTTTACAATGGATTGAATGCACATACACGAATCGTAGTTGATGCATTTGCCAATGGGACTTTGCTAGATAAATCGTATAATGAGCCATCTCAGTTTTTCGAAAGGATAGCTAACAATGGTTATCAATATCCAACTAGATCATTTCCTTCTGTACTATCTCTTTCATGATAGGGTTAAGTCTCCTTTACCTATTGATTCTACCTCACTCACCTACCTCTAAAATAATCTTATGCAATCAGAAGGAAGGGCTTATACCTCATATGTCAACTATGGTCCAACCAATTGGCTTTTTAAATTTCTTTAAAATAGAAATCAGTTGCTCCTCTCAGTGTTCTATCAGTTCTGTTGAAACAATCACAGACAAAGTAGAATTGTTACCTAAATAAACATATTTTAAATGGGAAAAAAGTACCTTTAGTTCAAGCTTAGTCGATTCATCGATTGACAACTTGGGTTGTATAAATTCTCGAATTGTCAACTTTAGTGATTTAGATTGCAGTGGTTGAACATAAATCCTCGGATTGGCTTCCATCAATGCCATGTTTTCATTAGCCTTTTCATCTTCCAAAGGTCTAGACCCTAAAGTGTTCTCTAATGGGTCTTCTTTAAAATTACTCTCCCATTCCACAGAAATTAAGGTTTTTAATTCCTTCATTACTAAATATTCTTTTGTCGAATTACGAAATTTCATCACCTTCAAATCACTAAATATTACCTAATTATCTTGAACCCTTATTGTGCGTTATCTTTTTTTCACATTTATCAACGTTCTTCCCGTATCTAGGAAAGGTCTCCTAAGGATGATCGAAATTCTATTGTCTACTTCAAAATCTAACACAATGAAGTCAACATGAAAAGAAACTTATCAACTTGATAACTCTTGAAAAGAGTTATATTTCAAACCACTAAGCTTGTTTAAATACTTGTACTTCAGTAGAGATATTTGCATTTTTAGGTTATTTTTAAAGTATTGCATAATAAAGCTTGGATTGTGTCTTAAATATCATTTCATGTTACTTTTGCTATTGGGAAGAATGGAATTGGTTGTTTTATGTAACAGGTGCATGACGGATGAAGAAAAGGAGAAAAAAGGAGGAAGAAAATGAAGGAAATGAAATATTATTTTGGAAAAAGGTTGGATGGATTACCAAGACAAACGTCATGGAAATTCCAGGAAAATGCTGACGTAGCACTCAGTTCTCGTCTCTCTCAACTAGCTAGATTGTACTAGATAAATTCACCTAAAAAAGAGGGAGAAAAGTGTGTGCCGAGAGAGGGGGACCTACCCTGTAAAAGAGGAAAGATAAAATAATGAAAAGAAAATGATTTTGGAGGGGATTTGGAGAATAGTTTTCTCTTTGGAGGAACTTGTGAAAAATTCCAGAGAAAAGGGAAAGGATAGAAGCTTAAGGGGAGATCAAAGACACAAGGAAATGGACGAACAATCAACCTTGGGTTCTACACGATTTAGCAGGGTCGAAGTGATAGCTAGAATGGTGAAAGCTTCCTACAGTTCTACCTTCATTCTGTTAATTAATCTCTGTTATTTCTACACTGTTAATGATTATGTTGAATGTTACTCAAATTTTGGAGTTCAATTCCCAACCCATGAGTTAATTTCATTGGGGTTGGAATTACTGGATCAATCTTGATATATTTAATCATCATGGTGATATTTGAGTTGATCTACTATTTTGTTTGGTTTGGATTATTTTAAATATATGTATGCAAGCTCTAGAAATAGTTGAATGCCTGGTATATCTATAGACTTATTTAATTCTGAAAAGGTTAAATAAGTTGGATTGTAACCGAATGATACAAACGAGTACTTGAGCGAATACTCGTAGCACTTTAGACATAGAGTGGTGATCTCTACAGAGTAAGAAAGAATACTGTTAGCTATTGTTAATGAGACTGGTAGACATACAAAGACTTAAAATGATAGCTTTAATTCTAGCTCCTGAAAGAAGTAAAATGCAGCAGTTATACTCTGAGCAATATTTTGGTCAAAATTTTTCCATGAAATTATTATTTTATTAAAATATAATCCAAGTAATTCCAACCTTCCCATTCAACAACATCAATCCTCTCAACTTTGTCTTGTAGAATTACCACAACATTTTAATAATTATTTGATTTTCATATTTCGTGCATTAATACTTCACTTCAAATCATTATTTTGTTTACTTTTCCATAAGACTAATTAGTGCAGTTTATAGTAATAATTCAACCATTTTTGTACCTATTCTTATCCCTGTGGAGACGATCTCACTTATCACTTTATTACTTGATTCGATGTGTATACTTGCACTTTTGCATTACATATTCATACACGAAGAGTTTTTAGTGCTAATTGGAAAATTGGTGAATTTTGGTTTCTTTTTATCGATTTAATTTTGTTAATTTTAGCTTACTTAGTTGTTTTTTATTCTATTTCAAGTTTGCTGGTAGCTTTTGAGTAGTGGTACTGTTGAGAACGAAGAGTATTATTTTCATCTTGAAATTGAGAGAACCTTGAGGAGAAGGAGAAAAGAATTGCAAGAATTGGCAAGGATTTGAAATGATTCAGGCAGAGAAGATCCAATACATATGAATGGTTAAATGCTTTGTGAGATCATGTTAGAGCATGGTTGAATGCTTTGCCATCAGAAATGGTGGCTTCTTTGAATAAACTTTTTCAAAGGTTTTTGTTGCAATATAACATTCCAAATTGTTGAATGATATTAGATCTTTTCAGGAATCTGAAGATGAGACATTGTTTGAAGCTTTGGAGCAATTCAAGGAATTAATTAGAAAATTCCCAATGCATGGTTTCCAGCATTGGACATAAATAGAAATGTTTTACAATGGACTTAATGCAAATACACGAATGGTAGTTGATGCATTTGCCAATGGGACTTTGCTAGATAAATCGTATAATGAGGCATTTGAGTTTTTTCGAAAGGATAGCTAACAATGATTATCAATATCCAACTACAAGAGTGGGTACTGGAAAAAGAGTTGCTGGAGCTATAGAGCTTGATGCTATCACTTCATTAACAGCTTAGGTATCATCCCTAACTAATATGATTAAAACATTGAAGAGACCAACTGTAGTGCAGGAAATGAAAGAAGTAGAATTAACATGTGTTTATTGTGGGAAAGATCATGTTTTTGATAAATTCCCATCAAACCTATCCTCCGTATGTTACATGGGAAATTTCAATCGAAATAATAACCCATATTCCAATACATGCAATCCAAGATGGAAACAACATCCTAATTTCAGTTGGAGTAATCAATGAGTGGGAAATTCTTGTAATGTTATTTGACAAAATGTCACAAGTGCACCACCTGGATACAATCAACCTATGCCATGATAAAATTCTCAACAAAGTTCATCATCATATTTATCTATGAAAGCTTTATTGAAGGAATACATGGCCAAGAGTGATGCTGTAATACAGAGTCAAGCTACATCTCTAAGAGCTTTAGAAAACCAAGTGGGGCAAATTGCCAGTGCATTAAGCCCAAGACAGAAAGGATCATTGCCGAGTGGTATTGAAAATTCAAGATTTCAAGGGAAGGTGCATTGCAAAGCCATTATACTCAGAAGTGGTATTCAGCTACCTAGAGTTATTGAAAAAGATAGCTCAGATTTCACACATAAGGCGAAGTCAAAACTAGTAGTGGAGTAATCTACAATTAAGAAGAGAAAACAAAAAAATGTTAAAGCAAAATCAGCTAGTGTTGCCAATAAGAATTTCATGGAAAAACAACCTCAACAAGTTGAAAGAAGGCGACCACCACCTTTTCCTCACCGATTTTAGAAGTCGAAGCAAGATTTTCTATTTAAAAAATTCTTGGATGTCCTAAAGCAACTTCATATCAACTTGCCACTAGTGGAAGCATTGGACAAAATTCCTAATTACGTAAAGTTCATGGAGGACATATTGTCAAAGAAGCGTAAACTAGGGAATTTGGAACTATTGCTCTCACTAGGGGTGAGCGTTCGATCGAATTGACTCGAATGGAATGAAAAAATTTGAGTTAATCGAGTTGACAAATCCTGTTTTATCATCCTAACTTGATTTGAAATTTTCTCGAATCGAGTCGAGTGAGATGAAATTCGAATCGAATATATTTGTTTGAGTTTTATTTAAAAAAATTGATTTTGAGTCCTTGAAACCACTGTCACCCAACGTAATCAAGTTTGCCCACCGTAATCAAATTTATTATTAACTTTCATCCCCTCATAGTTTATTTATTAATCTTTTATATACGGGTTAGCCTTTTTTACCTGCTTAGTTGCTTCAATTATTCTGATTCTTGTCATTATGTATTTTGAAATTAAAAAATATATTAAATGTAAAAAATGTGATTTTTTAATAAAATTTATCTTAAAGATAAAATGTGAAATTGATACCAACATAAATTTTAACATGAATATTTTATAGCGTCATCAATAATTCAATTTTAATAAAAAATTATAAAGATTTTATATGATTAAACAATTCAATAATACAAATAGTACAAAATGTAAAATTTAATTTAATAATATAAATAGTAGATATAAATAAAATTATTACTATTTAGGTTTAGGGATTTTTTTGGATGATTTTAATTTTTGGTTTGGTGGTAAAAGTGAGAAGTAAAAGTCTGGAGGGGGGACTAAAAAGTTTTTGGTTGAGGGAGTAAAATTTTCAGGGGAATATTAAAAAATTTTTGGATGGGGGTTAGGTTTGGGATGAGAGGGGAGTAAAAGTTTTTGGGGTTGAGGGAGTAAAATTTTAGAAGGAAAATAAATAGGGGGGGTAAAATTTAGGGGGGATATTCAAAAAAAAAGGGGGAAATGGTTTTGTGGTAGAAGATGGTGGGATGGGAGGGGAATAAAAGTTTTAGGGGAAAAGTGGGAGGTAGTAAAAATTTTGGGAGAAAGTAAAGAAGTTTGGGAGTTTTGTGTAAAAATGTAAAATATTATAGTTTGGTATTCGGTTTATTCAAATTATTCAAATTATTTGAATTCAAAAACCAAACTTGATTCGAACTCAAAATTCAAAACAGAAAAATTCAAGTTAACTCGAATAATTTGATTAATTCGAATAACGTGATTCATTTAACTCAAAATTTGATTTTTTTTTTATTTTTTTCGAATCAAATCAAGTTTTGCTCATCCCTAACTCTCACTGAAGGGTGCACAAACAATGTTGATAAACAAATTGCCATCAAAATTGAAGGACCCAGAGAGTTTTTCTATTCCTTACTCAATTGGAAATCATTATATAGGCAAGAAAATGTGATTTAGGTGAAAGCATAAATTTAATGCATATGTCTATTTTCAAGAAATTGGGAATTGGAAAGGTGAGACCTACAGCTCTCATGCTACAGTTAGCTGATCATTCTTATGCACATCCAGAAGGTAAAATTGAAGATGTGTTGGTAAGAGTTGACAAATTTATTTTTCTGGCAGATTTTATTATTTTGGAATGTGAAGCTAATAATGTGGTACCAATTGTTCTTGGAATACCTTTTCTAGCCACTCGTAGAACATTGATTGATGTACAGAAAGGTGAATAAACAATGAGAGTCAATGACCATCAGATAACATTTAATGTTTTTCATACCCTGAAGTGTGCAGATACAGATGAAGATTGTCACCCCATTGGGATTATTGACACAACAGTGAAAGAAGAATTGGCAGAATTTTGTTAAAACAATTCTGACAATGAAGCAGACTCGGTTGAGTTGAATGAAGAGGAACTGATTGAAGAACTTAGTGAATTGATGGAGGTTAAGCAACTTGAAAATGGAGCAAGGAGGAGTTTTGATTTTTTAAATTTATCAGAATGTTATTTTAAACCTCTTCGACCATCTACAGAGGACCCTTCTACTTTGGAGTTAAAGACTTTGCCATTACAATTAAAGTATGCCTACTTGGGAGAC
This sequence comes from Gossypium hirsutum, assembly GCF_007990345.1. Taxonomy (NCBI): domain Eukaryota; kingdom Viridiplantae; phylum Streptophyta; class Magnoliopsida; order Malvales; family Malvaceae; genus Gossypium; species Gossypium hirsutum. The sequence continues at coordinate 42,130,676 of NC_053435.1, read as the reverse complement.
AATATCACTTTGCCAGTAGTTATCTCTGTAGAATTAACATCTGATAAATAGGCTCAATTATTAGAAATTTTAAAGAGATCTAAGAAAGTGATGGGGTGGACAATCACAAATATCAAGGGAATTAGTCTGGCCTTCTTCATGATAAGATTTTACTGGAGGATTGCCATAGTAATTCTATTTAGCAGCAAAGAAGATTGAACCCCATTATGGAGGAAGTCATTAAAAAGAAGATTATCAAATGGCTTGATGCTGGAATAATCTATGCTATTTCTAATAGTTCATGGGTGAGCCCTGTTCAATGTGTACCCAAGAAAGGGGGTGTTACTGTGGTTAGAAATGAAAACAACGAACTCACTCCAACTCGTACTGTCACGGGATAGAGAGTTTGCATGGACTATCAAAAGCTGAACAAAGAAACTAGGAAGGACCATTTTCCTTTGCCATTCATTTATCAAATGTTGGATAGATTAGTGTGAAAACATTTTATTACTTTTTGGCTGGTTATTCGGGGTATAACCAGATTGCCATAGCTCCTTCTAACTTAGAAAATGTAACAGCCTGTTTTTAGTGAAATCAGAACTGTGGTTTTGGGACCACAAATTCAAAGTTAGAAAAGTTATTTTATTATTATTTTATGGTCTACTGCATGATAGAAATACTATATAAAAATTTCATTAAGAAATTTTATCATTTCATGCTCAATTTGATAAAAAGGACTAAATCGCGTAAAATACAAAAGTTGTGTTATAATAGCTAAAGGTATTAAATAGCTATAGGAATTTAATGTAGAGGTCCTTATATGTTAATTAGACCATTAATATGTTAGTGGATGATATTGGGTTGGCAACTTTGTAATTATTAAAGTTTATTAAGGTTAATTTTGGAAATTAGAATTAAAGGTTATAATTAATTAAATAAAACAAACAACTCACATCCATATCATCATCTTCCACCATTTATGAAGTCAAAAACCTAGCTGTGGAAGCTTGAAGTTTAGGCAAGTTGATTTTTGCTCAATTAGATATGTGTTTTGTCCCTTTTTTGATAATTTCTATGTTTTCGGGATCATTGTAGCTTAATCTAGCTAGTTCGGGGACTAATTTGTGAAAATATTAAAGTAATTGAGTTTTACCATTGATGAACATGTTAGGGTTTTGAAGTTTAATGGTAGAAAATGAACGGTTGTTAGATAAACAACTTTTGTGAAGAAATTTTTGATGAAATTATCAATTAGGGATGAAATTGAAAAATGTAATAAATTGTGTGGTAAAATTGTGAATTTTTGAAAAATGTGGGCTATGATAAGCATGTATATTGTTTGGCTATGATGGGTTGTAATGAAATTGTGCAAATTTCCATTTTTATGAGATAGGGACTAAATTGCAAAGAATCAAGAGTATAGGGGCAAAATGATAATTTTGCCAAAAATTTGTGTTGGACTAATTTGAATGTGAATTATATTTAATTGAGTTAAATTCATTCGTATAGATCTGGTTAGACTTCATATCTACGTAAACTCATCGAGGTAAGTTTGTGTAATTCAATTGCATATTTACATGCTTTAATTGAAATATATATATATGTGGATTGTATAATTGCTATGTATAATTATCGATCACATATCTGATTACACACAATGACTACCTAGCCGTGTTTGAACCTTAAAAATTTGTAGGATACAAATGTATGTCATTAGGGTTACGGATTTCAGCTCTTATGAGCTTATCGATACTCAGCTCATATGAGCTTACCGTTATTCAGCTCAGAGGAGCTTACTGTTTACAGCTTGTGTGAGCATACATGTACATGAATTGATAGACTACAATTTAGTACAGCTCGTGTGTGCTACCCGTGTATCCAACAATACTCTAAATGGTTCAATGGGCATAGTTCTATTTCGAGTTTATATGAGTTCAATACGAACTAGTGCAGGTATTTAAATGAATTACACGGAAATGGTTTGTATATGATATATGGATACATGATATTGATGTTACATGTATATGGAGTTTGAATAGTTGAACTCATAAATGATTCTTGGTTTTTATATGAATTACATGGCTAACATAGTTGATGAAAATCTGTTAGGCTTTTGGCCAAATTGAGTTGAGATATGCTTTGGGTTTACTTACCTTAAATGTGATTAAAATGGTAAGTTAAATTCTCTATTATACAAACTTACTAAGCTTAAATGCTTACTCTGTATTATTTTTCGTGTTTTATAATGATTTAGGAGCTCATTCAGGTTGGAAGCTTGTTGGAGCTATATCACACTATCCATCGGCTCTTTTGGTACTTTCGGTTATTTAAGTTCGGTTATAATGGCATGTATAGGTAAATTTGGCCAATGCTGACATATAAGTGTTTTGTTGAGATTAGCCACTTATATGGCTTGTGTTTGATATATTTTAATGTGTATATATATGTGGCCTTATTATATTTGATGTGTGTTTGCTATGGTAAAATGATGGAAAGTATAATGTGGATTGAATATGCATATAAGATATGTTATATACCTTAGTGTGATTTAGTGCTTTGTTATGGAAAACTTATAGGTATATTGATGTTGGTTAAAATGGTATATTTGGTACCATTTGGAATTATTGCTATGTTTTGGTAAGAAAGTTAAGTGACATGAAATGATGCAAAATGATTTACCTTGTGAATTGGTATTTTGGATACCAAATGGGTGAGCTTGATAAGTGATTTACATGTTAGGTTTTGGTACAATTATGCATATATGTATTTATTCACTTAGGTAAATTTGGATACATGGTTGACATGTTTGCATATTGTCATTTGAGGTGCCTAAGGGCATATTGGTTGTATGTGATGATTTTACATGTTTAAGGCTTGATTTTGGCTTGTTTTGAATACCTATTGTGACTTGTGTATATGAAAACTGCTAAATGTAGGTGGATGTCAAATCGAGTGAGAAATGTCGCTTGTAAAATGGCCTATTTTCCTCCACACAGGCAGAGACATGGGCGTGTGTCTTAGCCGTCTGTGACACATGGCTAAGTGACATGGCCGTGTGTCCCCTGTATCTTTTAAAGAGTGCAAGTCAGTATGCTCACATGGCTTGACACACAGGCATGTGTCTTGGCCGTGTGACCCAAGTCAGTGAGTTACACGGGTATGGACACAAGCTAGGACACGACCGTCTGTTCCTATTTTGAGTGCCCACACGGCCGTGACTCCTACAGTGTTCAAAATTTTAAATGTTTCTGAAATTTTTTTTGAGTTTCCGATTTAGTCCTGATTTATTTCTAATGCATATTTTGAGCCTCGAAGGCTCATTTAAGGGACAATTTGTATGAATTTGATTGGTTTTTGACATGAATGCTATATGATATGAAATGTTTGAAATTTTTATCTGTCTGATTTGTAAATTCAGTAATGCTCCGTAACCCTATTTTAGTGATGAATACGGGTTAGGGATGTTACGGAAAAGACTTCGTTCATGTGTCCTTAAAAACCTTTGCTTTGAGGTGAATGCCATTTGGATTGTGCAATACCCCTGTAACATTTCAGCGTTGCATGAAGGCAAAATTTTTTAACATGGTTGAGAAAATTTTGGAAGTTTTTATAGATGACTTCTCGGTGTTTGGTGATACTTTTGAAGGTTGTTTATAAAACCTGGAGATAGTTCTTTGATGGTGTGATAAGGCTAACCTTATTCTAAATTGGGAAAAATGTCATTTCATGGTCTGTAAAGGCATTGTTCCGGGGCATAAAATTTCATAGCAAGAGATTGTCGTAGACAAAGCAAAGATTGCCGTTGTTGAAAATTTTCCACTACCTACTACAGTTAAAGGTATTTGAAGTTTCCTTAGCCATGCTGGATTTTATCGACACTTTATTAAGGATTTTTTGAAAATATCCAAACCCTTGTGTGCATTGTTAGATCATAATAGATCTTGCAATTTTGACGAGCCTTGTTTGTAATCATTTGAGGAATTGAAAAAGTAATTGGTAACAACATCAATTGTCATAGAACTAGACTGGACCTTACATTTTGAACCTATGTGCGATGCTAGTGATTTTGTTTTAGGAGTAGTGCTTAGGCAAAGGAAGGATAAAATGTTTCATGCTATCTACTATGTAAGCTGAATATTGACATATATGCAGTTGAACTACACTACTATTGAGAAGGGGCTATTGGTCGTATTTGTATTTGACAAATGCAGATCCTATTTAGTTGGCACCAAAATTACAGCTTATACGAATCATTCTACAATTAAGTATTTGGTGACCAAGAAAGACGCCAAGCTAAGATTAATTTGGTGGATATTGCTGGTACAAGAATTTGATCTTGAAATTTTAGATAGGAAAGGCATAGAGAATTAAGTGGTTGATCACTTGTCGAGACTTGAAGTAGGAAATGAAGATGACAATATTCAACTCATTAAGGAGGATTTTCCAAATGAGTAACTATTGGTTGCCATGACATTACCTTGGTATGTCAATATTGTCAATTTCTTCATAAGTGGACTGCTACCACTTGAGCTCAAGAGTCGAAGACAAAGGGAATTTCTCCATGAAGTCAATCAATATTATTGGGATGAGTCGTTTTAATTCAAACATTGTGCAAATCAAATAATTCAGAGATGTGTCCCAGATAACAAGATTCAGAATATTTTACACCACTTTCATTCATCACCATATGTAGAACTCTTCAGGGGAATGTGAACTACTATAAAAGTTCTCCAATCCGGCTTTTATTGGCCAAGCATGTTTAAAGATGCATGTGAATTTTTCCAAGCTTATGATTGTTGTCAAAGAACTGGGAACTTATCAAAGAGGTATGAAATGCCATTGTAAAATACTCTCAAAGTTGAATTGTTTGATGTGTGTGGAATCTACTCTATGAGTCCATTTCTAGCTTCTTGGGGCAATATATACATCCTTGTAGCTATAGATTACATCTCCAAGTGGGTTGAAGGTGTTGCTTTCCTTACGAATGATGCCAAAATGGTACTAAAGTTCCTACATAAGGATATTTTTACTAGGTTTGGTACTTCTTGTGCTTTGATTAGTGATAAAGGTTTTTATTTTGACTGCAAGTTAGTTGCTACTGTCTTGAATAGTTATAGGGTTAAACATAAAATTGTCACAGCATATCATCCCTAGACAAATGGACAAGCTGAGGTCTCAAATAGAGAAATTAAGCAAATTTCGGAGAAAGTTATCAATCCTATTTGCAAAGATTGGCGATCCAGATTGGATTAAGCTTTGCGGGCATATCGTACCGTATTCAAGACACCATTGGGAATGTCTCCTTTCAAGCTCGTTTATGGGAAACCTTGCCATTTTCCTGTTGAACTTGAACATAAGACATGTTGGGTAATTAAAAAATTGAACATGGATTGGATTAGTGTTGGCAATAACTAGCTACTAGTACTAAATGAGATGGAGAAATTTAGAGCTCAAGCTTATGAGAATGTGAAAATGTACAAAGTAAAGACAAAGAGATGGCATGATAAGAAGACTTTGCCATGATAATTTAAACCTAGACAACAAGTGTTGTTGTTCAATTCTAGGCTGAAGTAATTTCCTGGCAAATTAGAGTGTTGTTGGTCTGACCCATTCAAGATGGTGCATGTTTACCCTCATGGAGCTATAGAAGGCAAATATGGCAAGACTGGCTTTAATTTCAAAGTTAATGGCCAATGTTGGAAGCATTATTGGAGAGTTCCTATACTTCGTGATAAACATTCCATTACTCTTTGAACTACTAGTGTTTTCTTTTTAATTAATTTTCTTTTGATTTCTTTCTTTTATTGGTTTAATTAATTTTTATCTTTTTCTTCTGTTGCAGGTAGATTTTGGCCTAGGCTATGTAATAGTTAGCCCATTTAGCATACTTGTGAATTTTTAGCTTAATTTTTATATTATTATTTTCTTTTCCCGCCTACTTCTTATTTACCATGTCAAGTCATAATTTCATGCTAATCTTATCCCCCACATCACTGCTATATTCTCTTTATTTTTATCCTAGTTGATTCATTTTCTTTCTCCAAGTTGTTTTCAGTTTCTTCTTTTTCACCATTTTCAGTTTTTCCTCCATAATTGTGAAGGTCTTAACTTTTTATTTTTACAATTACTATTTCTTCTCAAATGGCTCGACATATGCCATCTTCATCAACCTCTAAGCCTCTGAGAACATTTTTAAGAAAAGCCATTGAAGAAAAGTACAACACAAACACATTAAAGCAACCCTTTTGTATGGAAAAAGGCTTTCTTTTTCAAGACAGCCTTCATGGGATACACTGAAGCATTTTCTTCCATGGTAGAGAAACATGGATGGCAACCCTTTTTGCCTTTATCTTGACGATGTTCTTACGAATGTTGTAAAGGAAGTTTATACCCTTTTAACCTCTTCAGATAATGCCTTCATCTATGTATGTGGTGCTTCGGTGTTACTCGATGAATACTCTATCAACACACAATATGGTTTATTTGAAGGCCTTGATGAACATTTTCAATCTGTCAAGACAATAACAGCAAAAGGACTCAATCAAGTTTTTGATGATTTATGCGTTAAAGGGACAAAATGGATAGTTTCTTAGAATGACTGCTAGACCATTAACCGTGTTTCTTTGAAGGCTCATTGTAGGGTAAATGTCCCTATTTAAATAAATAAGGACAAAATCCCTAACAAAAGAGCCATCACCAAACAGATTTCCATGAGATTTTTAGGGGAACAAGTTCCACGGCATCCTCGCTCTGGATTAGCCTCTTATCCATGTACTTGTACCCATGCTAATCCATCCATATCTCACAATGATTTCGAGCAAAAAGTTCTCGGTGCTATTGAGAAGTTGAAACTATAGTTTCGTTTGATGGAGGAACAACAATTGAGGACAACTAATGATCTAAGCAGGGCTCAAGAAGAAATGGCTTTTTTTTGGGGCTTATGATCAATCAGCCACCATTTTTTATTTATATGTTAATTTCATAACTTTGTATGCTTTACAATTTATTCCTCTGTAGCAAGCTCGTAAACTAGTATAATCACCCTTGACTTTATGGTTTTCTGTACTATAGTGTTTAACGATTAGTTGGTTAGACTTTGTAATGCCATCAACCCAACCTGATTCACTAGATTTGGATCTTGGTTGCTACATTACAATTATAGACTTGTACATGCTTAAGACATACAAAAATTTAGATGCTTGCTTTAAATGTTTCTATCATACTCAGCACGCTGGTGCAACCCCCGTAAACTTAATCCTGCACGCCCAAGTGGCTGTAGGTCCCATTAACTTAAGTAGAGATGACTTCAAGTGTCTAAAGGGTATCTCTGTAACGCCCCAAATTTTGGGCCTAGATAAAATGGGCTTTGGGTCTCATAAAATTTTTAAGCGAGCAAGAAAATGACAAATGACATGTTGGCTTTAAGGGTTTAAGGAATCTGAAGTATCGAGGTATGTTGGAGAAGTTCTAGGTTCGAGTTTTGTGGTAGAGGAATTTTAATTTAATTATTAATGGAATCAGGGTTGGGAGTAGTTGGGCTTTTAAATAAAGATAGGGAAAATGGCATCAAAAAGCCTTATGGAGGAGTGGCTAAGTGACGCCACTTATGGTATAGAGAGGTGGCGTTAGTAGATAGCAAGGATATTCGAGGTTCGAATCCTAGCTTAGTATTTTTCAGGAGCTTAATTTTGGCCTTCTAGAAGGTTGGAAGTGGCGTGAAGATGGACTCCAAAGGAAGTGTTTAGAAGAGAAAATTTAGGATATAGATTGGGAAGTTATCAGTGAGAAAAATGAGGAGATGAGAAGGGGGAAGTGATGGAGCCGAATGGGGAATTGAGGGTTAGACAATTCGGCTATAGGGACTATAAATAGGTGCCAAATGGGGGGTGGCCAAGCTAATGCCGAATTCCCTTCACCTTGTTGCCAGAAACCCTTTTTCCTAAAAGCCGAAACCCTTTGTTTTACTTTCATTCTTTGTGTCGATTTTTCCTTTTTTCCTCTACACAATTTTCTTTGTTCCACTTTTTGGTTAGCCAATTCCTTCTTCTACTCTTCTTCTTTAAATTGTGCTAAATAAACCTTATTCACCATAGTAGTTTGAAAGCTGAAAAGTCGAATCTCCCATGGGTTGATTACTCTTTTGGTGTAAGTACCTTATCTCTTTTTCGGCTAGTATTGTTGATACCGATTACTTCCCTCCCTTACTCTTTCTAATCAACTTTGGTAGGGAATTAGTATTGGATCTAGGGTTTTAGCTCTCTGCCGAATTGCTCTTTAGGTGTTTTGTGGTTTGGTAAGTATTTCTCTCTTATTGACTAAGGTTGGCTGAATGATCTTAAGTGAGATAAGGGGGTGAATTATGTTGGATGCTAGTCCCCTAGTATTTGGTTTTAATGAGTAAGATTAATGCAGATCTAAGGAGTACGTGATCAAGGAAAAAACTATTAGGGATTGGTGTTCAAGGTAAGGTTAAGGTGAGGTTTTGATTTTTTTTGGGTAAAATATGTGTTAAGCATACGATTAATGGAAGGGTGATATCATTTGTAGGTTGGTGACTAAGGGAATCGCAGCACACTTGCTTACCAAGTGTGTACTTACACTGCACACACAAGTAGATCGGCAAAAGCCGAAATGCCAAAAAGCTGAAAAGCCGAAAAGTTAAAAGTTTAGCTATAGTAGTCTTGCGAGTGCGCGAACACTCGTAAGAGGGAGACCGATAGGTTGCCTGATGCCCATGGGCAATTCCATGGACTTAGGTTGTGAATAGGCCAAATGGGTCGGAATGGGCTAAATGGGCTCGAGGGGCTGTTGGGCCCGTATTAGGCAAAATTTGATAACTGATTGTATGTGATAGAAAATTTGTATGTGAGCATGAATATAATGTGATTTGGGCCGGATGGGCCATATAAATGAGATTGGGCCTAGTGGGCCATATGCATGTCTATAGGGGTTTTGGGCTTAGTATATGATAACTACATAAAACTTAATTAAATTGTTGAGATCGTGGACAAGTCATAGGGGTAAGGTGTGGCAACGGGTATATGCATGTCTAGGATTGAATCTAGGGAGAGCTTGGTACTTAAGCGGTCTTAATGACCCACCTCCTCTTCTGTGGAATCCTACCTGGTGCATAGTATTTGTTCATCTTAGCTCACGGGATTTGTTAGCGAGCCAAGGTAAGTGAAAACCGTAATAAAAGGAAAATTACCGAAATGCCCTTAAGGGCAAAAATGACCAAAATACCCCTATGTGTTGAATGTAAGTTTAATGGATGTGACATGCATATCTGTTACATACAAATGATATTCTGCTTAGGTTGTATATGGGTTGGGAATTATGGAACGGAGGAAGTATATGAGGATCGCATGGTTGCCTGACAATCGTGGATCCACCGACGACTTTTAAGCCCAATATGTAAATGAAGGTAGTTCCGCAACCGAGCTACCCTGGATGTGTATCGGTTGGGTGGGTCGATATTTATATCCCCACATGATGTGTATCGGGGGACGGAGTTGGTGTGTAGCGGATGGATTTTTGGGATGGGATTACACTGCATTGCATTACATGTATGATGTATAGTGGTTGATGTATGCTTAATGTTTGTTCGAGGGATGTACACACTGAGTTTGCGAAAACTCACCCGCTCTTTTATTTTTCTCAGGTGATGCTCAATAGGAGGTTTGATGTCTAAAGGGACTCTGGGTGGCCAACTAGCAAGACAGCTTGGACTTGTTCGTTCTACTAAAAAAAGCATTTAGTTTCTGATTTATTAAGTGATTTGAAACTGGATTGTAATAAGGCCTCCCCTTTTTGTTATTATTTGGATTATTATTTTTATGCGATATAATTATGAAAGGTTGAACATGGTTTCTTAAATTATAGCATGTTTACTATGTTTCCGCAACTAAATTCTTAAATGATAAGTTTTCTTAAATCAAATGTTTTAAGCAAAGCTTTCAGAACTGAAAAGGAGTGTTTTTAGAAGTTAACTAAGGTTTCATATCTTAAGGAAGGGTTTGAATGAAAATAAGGTTTTCGCTAAAACACTTCAATGTGACACGCTAGATTCGGCCATAGCATCCAGGCCGAGTTTGGGGTGTTACATTTAGTGGTATCAGAGCCCAGGTTGCAAAACATGGGCTGTGAAGCAGGCCTTATTATTTGGTTTCTTTTTGGTTTAAAAAATATATATATAATTTTTACAATGTCTTGAAAAAGGGGAAGTCTTGCTGAGCGGCACACCGAGTCTCTGGCGTCGAACCAAGTAAGTTCCTTGGATCTTAAGCCTGTTTAAATTGTTATACAGTAGATAATTAGAGGGCTACTTTAGATGATTATGTTAGAATGGAACTGAAGCCCGTAGGATCCTGAAACTGTAGAGGATTTTTGAAAAACAATCTTCTCTTAAATTACTTCCATAAAACATCGGGTTAATTATTGAACTAACTAAAACTTCATAAAATTTTTAATCTAGAATATACGTGAATCGACGATGAGTGCTAGAAGAGGTGCGAGAGGCCGTGGCAGAGGCCGCAGAAGTGTTAGGGCTTAACGTCGGCATCAAACCATGTGCCCAATGTTGGAGTAGAAGAGGCTCCGTCCTCACCCATGGCTGAGAATGGACAGTACGATTGGGCCACAGGGGATGATGTATTGTCGCAGGCAATGCTAAGGATTTTGGAGAGGGTCGCTGGGCCCAATAATGGCACAAGAAATCGGGGTCAATTTCGGAGCTACTTCGATCAAATAGGGCTGAGATTTTTAAAGGTGTGGATGGTGTGGCTCCTAACGTGGCTGAATATTGGTTGGAGGCCACGGAAAGGATAATGGAGGATCTAGACTGTTCACCTGAACAAAAGCTGAAAAGGGGCAGTGTCACTGCTAAGGGAAGAAGCTTACCAATGGTGGCTGACAGTGAAAGAGGGTACTCAAGCTGGGCAAGTCACTTGGGAGTTCTTCAAAGCTGCATTCCAAGGGAAGTATGTAGGTGTAAGCTATGTGGATGCTAGAAGGAAGGAGTTCCTGAATTTGACCCAGGGAAACAGATCTGTGGCAGAGTGTGAGGCGGAATTCCTGCGCCTTAGTAGGTATGTAAGAGTTATGGTGGCTACGAACTATGAGTGTTGCGTTAGGTTTGAGGATGGACTAAGAGATAGCCTCAGGGTATTGATAGGTCCACAAAGGGAATGAGTTTTCTCAGAGTTGGTGGAGAAAGCAAAGATAGCGGAGGAGGTGAAGCGCACGGAGCGCCTGAATCAAGAAAAAGAAAGTAGTAAGAATAAAAGAGAGGTTGAGACTCCTGGGGTTGGACAGAGGCCTAGGGCTAGGGCTAGAGTTAATGGGCCAATTAGAGTAGGGCCCCCTTGTAACGCCCCCACGCCCGAGACCATCACCGTAGTCGAGCTTGAGGGGTTACCGAACATAATTTATTAATTTAAGAACTTCAAATCATTTGTTTCTACATTCACAGCTTTCTAGCTACTCGCGTCACAGTTACAAGAAAAATCATATCTCGAGTTATGAAACTCGAAATCAAGATCCATAAATTTTCCATAAATTTAGACTCATATACCTATTTAATAATTTTTTTCTAGAATTTTTGGTTGGGCCAATAATTAATTTTTATTAGTTAAAGTCTCCCCTATTTCAGAGTTCGACTGCTCTAACATATGTGTATTACGAATCAGATATCTCTCTATACAGAATTTCAATGACTATAAGGTTTGTTTTTATTAAAACTAGACTCAATAAGGAATCTTCACATATAAATAAAAACTTCTAATTATTTTTTTAAAATTTATTATGAAATTTTAAATTTAGAAAAGGGGATCCAGAAATCACTCTGGCCCTGTTTCACAAAAGTTTAAATATCTCCTAAAATATAATTTATATGCCTATTTTGTTCAATCCACATGAAAATAGACTCATTAAGCTTCAATTTCATAACTTACTCATTATTTAGTTCCATTTATACTATTTTTAGTGATTTTTCAAATTCATGTCATTCTATTTTAAGGCAAGTTTCATCTTTCCATGAATTTTTATGAACTATATAACCTATTAAACTTCCATAATATCAAACATGATCTAAATTAGCCATCACCATGACTTATCAATATCAAACATTTTCTCAACTAAACATGGCCATATCATAAAATTATTTACACAAAATAGGTATATTGCTATACATGCCATACTTAAGTAGTTGTACAAGCCATTTACCAAGATAAAAGTCCTTTGGATAGTGTGATCGAACTTTCGACCTGTCCCGATTCCTGAGCCGGCTTGTTCAAAACTACAGTGAATGAAAAGGAAGGAGTAAGCATAAATGCTTAGTAAGTTCATATGTAAATAACAAGTAACATAACAATACAAATATACCAAACAACTTTAGCATGGTATCACCAAAACATATATCACATTTCTAAACATCATTCATCACCTTACCACCTTATCGTTGTTGTATCTATTTTCAACCCGACGGTTAAGAACATACCTGTCCAAAGTGTCCATTTCACAACACTTACAAAAACGTCACTTGCATCTTAAGTCTTCTTCCATTTCACTAGAAATTTCACCCGTTGAACACATCGGAATACAACTCGGATACACGGATAATTTGCACATAAGTGTCTCATATGTAATCAAGAAATCATGTAACCCGCCCCTAAGTGAACTCGGACTCAACTCAACGAGCTCGGGCGTTCGCATCCATAAGTGAACTCGGACTCAACTCAACGAGTTCGGATGCCTAGTTACATCTCACGAACTCGGACTCAACTCAACGAGTTCGGACATTCGCATCCATAGGTGAACTCGGACTCAACTCAATGAGTTCAGATGCTCAACCATCCTAGTGACATGTCACTTGTATCCTAATCTATTCCTAAGGTTCAAACGGGCATTTTCCTCGATCACACATCTTTGCCGTCTTCCACGGAATATCAAAATCGGTACTTCGGTGATAGTTTATACTCATCAAGTAATTCACATAATTACATATTATTCAACAATAACCACAAAGCATAATATTTCATGATAATAATCAGCATCATATCATATAAATAACATTAAATTGCTTAAAATGACAATTATGTTACTACATTTACACATGAACTTACCTTGGTACCAAAATATAAAGATTTTGCAATTTAGTCCACAATCTTTTCTTTTCCTTGATCGCGACTTGAATCTTGTTTTTCTTGATCTATAATACCAAATTAATCTTATTTAATACATACATTCATCAAAACAGCATTTAATACGAACTTTGGAAAAATTACACTTTTGCCCCTAAACTTTTGCATAATTACACTTTTGCCCCTAGGCTCGGGAATTAAAATTTATTCCTTATTCTTATGTTTTATAACATGCTGATCATTTTTCCCTTCTATGGCAACATCGAATTCCCTCTCTAACATATACTTGTGACTATTAGGTATTTTTGCCGATTAAGCCCTTTTACTTGTTTTCACTCAAAACCGAGTAGCACAAGTTGTCTAACATAATTTAAAACCTCATATTCTATCATAAAACATCAAAATACACAAATTTCATCTATGGGTATTTTTCCAAATATAAACCCTAGGTTGAATTATTGCTAACATAAGCTTAATCGAGCTACCGGGATTCCAAAAATGTAAAGAACATTAAAAACGGGGCTTGGAATCACTTACTATGGAGCTTGGAAGCTTGAAACAAACCCTAGCTATGGAGAACCCTTGAAATTTTGGCCTAATGAAGAAGATGGACAAAAATTGGCTTTTAATTTTGTTTTTAATTCATTTTAATAACTAAATGACCAAAATACCCTTACTACTAAACTTTCCAAAAATTCCTTCCATGTCCTAATTTTGTCCATGAACTTAAAATTGGTCAAATTGCTATTTAAGACCTCCTCATTAATATTCCAAAACAATTTCATACTAAAAACTTCTAGAATGCAAGTTTTGCAACTTATTCGATTTAGTCCCTACTTTCAATTTAAGCACTTTAGGCATAGAATTTCATCACGAAATTTTCACACAATCATGCAATCATATCATAATCATCAAAATAATTATAAAATAATTATTTCTATCTCGAATTTGTGGTCACGAAACCACTATTCCGATTAAGCCCTAATTCAGGATATTACACCCCTGCTGTTAATCTAGGGGTGCCACCTTATGCTGATTGTGGGAGAAGCCATAGAGGCGAGTGCTGGAAGAGGACCGGGGCTTGTTTAGCTTGTGGGTCTATGAAGCATAGGATCAGGTATTGCCCTAAAATGCTAGGGAGAGTGCCAGTCGTGGGCCAAGGTGGTGCTCAGCCACGAAGGGGTGGTCAGCTGCCACCAAGAGGTCATGGGCAGGCCAGAGGCGGTAACGGCAATAGACGTGGACGTAGAGCACCAGGCAGAATGCAGGCCATGCTGAGATGAGACAGTCAGCTTTAGTTTATGTTGTTCGTCACTAAGAAGACAGGGATGCCCTAGATCTGATAATGGGTATGTTCTTTATATATGAGTTACCTTACACAGCATTAATTGATATTTGATCGACGCATTCGTATATTGCATGCAATATGACTGAACCTTTGGGTGATATGTTTGAGATTACTATGAATGGGATGACTGTGATAACTTTTTTAGGTCAGTCAGTGGGAGTGAATAAGTTGTTTAGGGAGGTGCCCTTAGTAGTTCAAGGGGTTACCTTTTTAACAGATTTGATAGAGCTGTCGTTTAGTGAGTTTGACTTAATCTTAGGTATGGATTGGCTGGTGAAGCACCGAGCCACCTTAGATTGTGCTGCAAAGCGAATGGTGTTAAGGATGGCGGAGAACAAGGAAGTAGTGGTGATTGGTGAATGCCAGAATTATTTGACGAATGTAATTTCGGCATTAAGGGCAGAGAAGTTGGTTCGAAAGGGATGTGAGCCTATTTGGCTTATTGAAAGGGATACGAAGCCTATTTGGCTGAAATTAGCAATATGAAGGTTAAAAACCCTACTGTTAAGGAGTTTAGAACAATTAAGGAATTTCTTGATGTCTTCCTCGAGGAGCTGTTTAGGTTGCCACCTGATAAATCGTAAATTATACATATTTTCACCCCATGTTTAATGCATTTATGGATGATTTCTCATTATAATTAGTGAATTCGATGCCCCTAATGCTTTAATTTCACGTCTTATACTTAGGAGAGCGAAAGGAGCCAAAAACGAGCCAAGAAGGGACAAAACGGACCAAATCGAGAAGATGACAAAGCCTAAGCCTTGCCACACGGGTAGTTCACACACCCGTGTCTTTCTAGGGTGTCGACCAAGGCTTTCATGATTCACACGGCCTGGCCATTGACCCACACGGTCGTGTGCAATTTAACGGATCGAACACAGCCTGGCAATCACTTCACATGGCCGTGGCACACAGGCGTGTCCCTGCCGAGCCCAAGTTAAGTCCAATTCAAAAAAGGCCACTTTTGAGGGCTTCTAGGCATTCCAAAGCCTATAAATACACCCTAGAAGAGGAGAAAAAGGAGAGACGGAGAATAGGGGGTAAGGAATTGCCCCAAGGAAGCCGATTGATCCATCTCAGAAGTCAGATTCATTATCAAGACTGAAGATCTCTCCTCAATTTCCCTTCAGGAGTTTTGAGTTTTCTTTATATTTTTACTCCTTATTCTTCTGAGATGTTTTCTTATTCAGTTATGAACTAAATCCCCTAAATACCTAAGGGGACTGAAATCTAAGACGAATCTTGTTATTATTTTCTAAATCGTATGATAAATATTTAACTTGTTCTTAATTATGTGTTCTTAATTCTTGTATTGATATCCCAGGATACTGATTCAAGACACGCTCTTATTCAAAGGAGGAATAGACCTGTCTAAGAGTACATTTTTCATAATTAAGCGGAGATGATTGCGCGCCTAGAAATAGGGTGACAAGATTTTGCCGGATTAGGGTGAAACCTAATAAGGGGATCCATAGATCGAGTTAATGCAACCCTAGAGTGTTAATTAAATAGAAGTATCATTATTCAATCTAGGAATTAGACATTATTAGTCTTGAATAGGGATAATAACATAACTTAGGGATCTCTACGGAATAAGTTGAATGAATAAATCCTCTGATTTGGAGCCAGAATAACAAGTAAAGTCTAGGTGGATTTTTCCTTAGGTGTTGTCTCAAGTCAATCGATTTTCCCAAAAGAAATTCCCCAATTCTTTTCACTGTGCGTTCTTAGTTTAAATAATTAGTTAATTAAAACAAACCCTTTTATTCTTAGGCTAGATAATAAAAAGATAGTTATTACTAGTACTTTTGGTTCCCTTGGGTACGATATCCCAATTTTTCCATTACTATACTATTATTCGATAGGTGAGCTTGCCTTTTCATCGTGAAATAGTTAGTCTAGGCTTGATCTTCATTATAAATATTTATTACTTGTTATGAATCACGCGATCACCACCTAGCAGGGAAGTAGAATTTGGAATCGAATTGTTACCTGGTATGGCTCCGGTGTCTATCACTCCTTATAGGATGGCACCAAAGGAATTGGTGGAACTTAAGGCACAGATTCAGGAATTATTGGATCGAGGATTCATCTGACGAAGTGTGTCTCCGTGGGGAGCACCGGTGTTATTCGTGGAAAAGAAGGATGGGACGTTGCGAATGTGCATCGACTACCGGCAGTTAAACAAATTAACTATTAAAAACATGTACCCTTTGCCAAGAATCGATGACTTTTTTGATTAGTTTAGGGGATCTTCCGTTTTCTTGAAGATTGACTTGCGTTCGGGGTATCACCAATTGAGGATTAAGGAGGCGGATGTTTATAAGATAGCTTTCAGAACTCATTTTGGGCACTACGAGTTCTTGGTGACACCATTCGAACTGACGAACACACTTGCCGCTTTTATGGATCTTATGAATCGGGTCTTCCAACCCTACTTGGACCGGTTCATGGTAGTTTTTGTATATGACATTTTGGTGTACTCAAGGGATGAGGATGAGCGTGATGCACACTTAAGGATTGTGTTGCAGACTTTGAGGGACAAGCAACTGTATGCCAAATTCAGTAAATGTGAATTTTGGCTAAGGAAGGTTACTTTTGTAAGACATGTGGTGTCAGCTGAAGGGATTAAGGTGGATCCCCGAAAAATCGAGGCAGTGTTAGAATGGAAAACACCCAGGTTGGTTTCAGAAATCTGAAGTTTTCTGGGCTTGGCAGGATACTATAGGCGATTTGTTAAAGGCTTTTTAGTAATTGTTGCACCGTTAACTAAGTTGTTAAGGAGGGGGGTACCATTTGTTTGGACGGATAGGCAGTAAGAGAATTTTGGAAAACTTAAGAAATTTTTAACTGAAGCCCTTGTGTTGATTCAGCCAGTGCCTGGGAAGGAGTTTATTGTTTATAGTGACGCGTCACATGTGGGCTTAGGATGTGTATTGATGCAAGAAAGAAAGGTGGTTGCATATGCGTCACAACAACTTAAGACTCACGAGGTGAATTACCCAACCCATGATTTGGAGCTAGCTGCGGTGGTTTTTGCACTAAAGATATGGAAGCATTACTTATACGGGGAGAAGTGTATAATTTATTCAGACCATAAGAGCTTGAAGTACCTCCTTACCCAAAAGAAGCTCAACCTTAGGCAACGTAGGTGGGTGGAATTATTGAAGGATTATGATTGTATGATTGAATACCACCCTGGCAAAGCAAATGTGGTAGCCGACGCGTTGAGTCGTAGGGTTAAGTCAAACTTGAGGGCTATGCTCGCCCAATTAAGCTTGTTGGATGATGGTAGCTTGTTAGCTGAGCTTCAAGTAAAATCGGTGTGGGTTGAGCAGATAAGGAGTAAGCAGTTAGTGGATGAGATTTTGGGTGCTTTTTTTAAACAAGTAAATAGTGGGGAGACATCGGACTTTGGGATAAATAGTAAAGGAGTATTGTGTTTCCGTGCGAGAATGTGTATAAAAAAGGACGATAATCTAAGGTAGTCCATTCTGCGGGAAGCACATAGCGGTCTCTACGTAATGCATCCTGGTGGAAACAAGATGTATCGAAATTTGCGTGAGCTTTATTGGTGGGCTGGACTTAAGCGCAAGGTTATGGAGTTCGTAAGCAAATGTTTAGTTTGTCAAAAAGTGAAAGTAAAACATCAGTTGTGACAGCCCAAAATTGACCCTAGTCGGGAAGTGGTTTCGGGACCGCTAAACCGAGTCACCGAAATGTTCGAATGTGATATTTATTGTCTAGAATATGTAATTATGAATGTGTGAAAATTTCAAGCTTCGATTTAGTCGGTTGCATGTGAGTTTTAGTAAACAGGACTTATGTGAGAAAATTTTGAAATGTGATAGGTCAAAGCATAAGGACCTATTAGTGCATGTTGAAAATGGGGGGACTTGCATGTCAATTTCCCCCTATTAGTAGTGGCCGGCCATGACAAGTATGGTAGACCAAGTGTGATGGGCAAGACATGTCATAGACATGTTGTGTTGGTGCATCATGGGTGGAAACAATAAAATAATGAGCATGGTAATTAAATAATGAAAGGGAGGAGTGATAAAAAAAAGAATGGTCTCATCCATGCCCCCCATTGCCGTGAGTTAAAGAAAAGAAAAGAAAAATTTTGTTCATCCTTTTTCATCTTCTTTTGGCCGAAAATTCTAAGGAAGGAAGAAGGAGTTCTTGCTTCATGTTTGGTTTGGAAGAGGATTAGGAGGAGGTTTGGCCATACTTGTATCTAGATCAAGGTATGTTTGAGGTTGTGCCATGAGATTCATGCATGTTTTTAGTTGCTAGCTTGAGTTCTAATTAGCCCATGGTTCAAATCTTTGCTATGTCATGGGGATGATATTCGGCCTAGGTGGATTTTGTGTTAATGCCATTGCATGCTAAATATGAAGCTTGTTAATGATGCGTGTGATGGTGGATTGATGATTCTTGAATCTTCTTTTTAGCATTTTTGAGTGAGCACATATGTGCATTAGTTGCTAGATGGAGAAGAATCGGCTAGCAAGTTGTGTGCTAAGGCCGAATATAATTTTTGTATATTAATGAGTAATGCATGTGTTAAATTGATGGAAAGGGAGAGGATGCTTTACTAGTGTATATATGTGTGTATTAGCCAAGTTTTGAACTTGAAACAAAATGGTGTTTAGTCAATACAAGTGACCATACTTGTAGAATGTATTAAGTGTTGCAATCGGCCCCAACATAGACATGCATATTCGGCCATAGGAAGGAGATTGGTGTTGCATGTATTCGGTTAGAGGCAAGCATATTGATGCTTTTTTCTTGGCTTAGAAAATTCGGCCAAGGGGGAAAATTAGCTAAAATGTTGAGTTTGATTCATGATTCCGTACATATGTGACTTTAATGTCTAATGTATAAATATGGGCTAAGTGCCTTGTGTTCCTCTTTTCGATGCTCAAATGATTAAATCAATTTATTTTTTTAATTAAGCTCAAGAGCAAAGGGGAACTAAATCCGATAAATGGAAGGAAAAAGTGGTCGAATAGCTATCGGAATCGTTCGACAACATCCGAGGTAAGTTCTTGAGTAAAAGAGCTTAAATTATGATTTGATTAGATCATGTTTTAAGCAAATCAAAATCATGCTCTTTGTGTGTGGCTATTGAGCCGAAATTGCAAGAATGATAAGTGTCTTGTGTTCGAGTTTTGCTAACGAAAATGAAATACGAATGTGCCATGATTTATTGTTAAATGTGCATGGTTATTTGAATCATGTCCGGGCTAAGTCCCGAAGGCTTTGTGCTAAGTGACCATATCCGGACTAAGATCTGAAGGCATTTGTGCGAGATACTAATTCCGGGCTAAGCCCGAAGGCATTTGTGCGAGTTACTAAATCCGGGTTAAGTCCCGAAGGCATTTGTGCGAGTTACTATAACCGGGCTATGTCCCGAAGGCATTTGAACGAGTAGCTATATCCGGTTAAATTCCGAAGGTACGTGATTTGGGAATGAATGATCTTGCTGTAAAAATTTCAGTTAATACGCTTGAAACATCCCAACATTAAGGTATGTTTCGTATGTGCTTTGAATTAGTTGAGCACTTACAAATAAGTATTCGCTCAGTTGATAAATGAGCTACCGGCCTTTGGCTAAGTTGATCTTTGTGTATGAATAAAAGGGTTGGTAATGTGAAGTAAGTATGATATTGAAAAATTGTGCATATGAAATTATCCGTTTAGCTACATGAATGCTATACTTTTGTTGTACTGGAGTCCCTTGCTCAAAACTTACTAAGCATAAATTGCTTACTCCGTCTCCTTGATTCTCTGTTTTATAGATTTTGGTTCTCCAGCTATCGGACTCGTGATTTTGAAGTCGAAGTCACCCACACTATCAAAGCCCCCTTTTGGTACAATTTTGGTTGAACTTCGAAATGGCATGTATAGGACTACCCTTTTTGTTGGGGGTCATGGACCCTTTGGACTTGTATAATTTTGGATAGCCATGCGAAAATGGCTTATATATGTTTGAGTATAATGTTATAATCATTTGGTATGGACATGGTTATTGAGAGGTGTGGATATGCTTAACAAGGATTGGCCATGGGAATGGTTAATCACTATCATAATTTGTGCTATTTATGCTAAAAGGGCTAGTTGAATCATGGAAACTATGAAATAGGTAAAGTCTACCTTAAAGGCAGATGCTGACAGCAGCAGTGATGTAGATTTGGAAAATCACTAAAAATAGTAGGAATGGAATTAAATAGTGAATAAATTATGTAAACTAACCTTGATGAATCTATTTTCATAGGAAAGTAACGAAACGATCATATGGAGAGTATGTTAAGAGATATTCAGGTTCTCGTAAGACAGGGCCACAAGGGTTTCTGGATTCCCTGTTTCGAATTTGGAAATTCATTATAAATTAACCGGAGATAATTAGGAGTCATGCCATATATGTATAGATTCCTCTTTGAGTCTAGTTTCTATAGAAACAAACGACATCAGTATTGAAGCCCTGTACAGGGAGATATCCAAGTCGTAATGCGCAAAGGTCAGTGTAGTCGATCCCTGTAACATGGGAGACTTTGACTAATAAACTGTACTAATTGGCCCAACCAAAAATTCTAGAAAAAAATATGTAGATGGGCATATGAGTCTAGTTTCATAGAAAATTTACAGAACTGGATTCCGAGTTTTCAAACTCAAGATATGATTTTTAAAGCGACTAGTATGCAGATTGGCAGTGTCTGGGAAATTTTTTTTATAAGTGGTTTAAAGTCTGTTAACACCTCGTGTTCGACTCCGGTGACGGTCTCGGGTTCGGGGTGTTACATTTGATTGGTATCAGAGCTACGGTTTAGTCGATTCTAGGACTACCATAATGCGTTGGGTCTAGCTATACATGCCATTTTATGTGATCAATTGATAGTGTGGTGATTTCTGACATTTGCAAATGTGTTTATTTATAGTAATGGATCCCGATCCCGACCGAGCGGTAGCTGATGATCTTGAGAGTGTAGCGTCCGCTCCCGCACAAGGGACAGCGCTGGCGGACTCTCAACCTAATGCTAGTAACCCGAATGATGAAGCTAGACAAGCTTTCTATAGTGTGATGAATGATTGGTTCAACCAATACATTCGAACTAATACGGCTGTTCCACAACCTCCATTCCCGACTAATACCACCCCCGCACCTACAATACCTCCGGAAACTGACCAAATAAGGTCAAATAAGCCCCCAGTTGACAGAATCTGAAAACATGGGGCTACTAAATTTAAAGCTACGGATAGCGACGATGCCGAGCAAGCTGAATTTTGGTTGGACAACACTATCCGGGTACTCGATGAGCTATCTTGTACACCCGATGAACGCCTAAAGTGTACTATCTCCTTGCTACGTGATTCTGCCTACTATTGGTGGAGTACTCTGACTTCTGTTGTGCCCCGAGAGCAAGTAACTTGGGAGTTTTTCCAAACTGAGTTTCGGAAAAGTATATCAGTCAGAGATTTGTTGATCAAAAACGGAAGGAATTTCTTGAGCTTAAGCAAGGTTCTATGTCAGTTACTGATTACGAGCGAAAATTTGTTAGACTAAGTAGGTATGCTCGGGAATGTGTTTCTGCTGAGGCTATCATGTTTAAACGCTTCGAGGATGGGCTGAATGAAGATATAAAAATGTTCGTGGGCATTCTTGAAATACGAGAGTTCGTAGTACTTGTCGAGCGAGCTTGTAAAGCCGAAGAGCTTAGAAAAGAAAAACAAAAAGTTGATGTGGGAACTAAAGAGTTTCGTAAAAGATCCTCGGGAAAGTCTCTTCAATAGGCATCGAAGAAATTTCGAGATGATGTGGGCCGGTCTAGAGGCACTTCGAGCCTTTTTAGACGAGATCGTGATCGACCCCCTGTGGGTACACGAGGCACTTCGGTCGCCAGTGTTGGGAATGAACGTCGAGATAGAACGGAATGTCGATATTGCGGTAAATGGCATTCGGGGAGTTGTAGATTCCCTGACCGCTCCTGTTACAAGTGCGGATCAGTTGACCACTTCATTAAAGATTGCCCGAGGTTGTCTGAACAGAATGTAAATCAGAGTGGGAAACCGGGTGCTACCACTGCTCGAGGTAGACCATCTAGAAATACGGGCAATGCTAGCGGTGGTCAGAGAGGATCTAGAGATGCTACGACCAGATCCAAGGCTCGTGCGACTACTAGAGCTTATGCTATACGTGCCCGCGAGGATGCTTCTTCGCCTGATGTTACTACCGGTACTTTTACTCTCTTTGATCCTAATGTAATTGCTTTGATTGACCCCGGTTCTACTCATTCTTACATATGTGAAACCTTAGCATCCAGTAAGACTTTACCTATTGAGTCTACTGAGTTCGTAATTCGGGTGTCAAATCCCTTGGGTCGCTACGTGCTTGTCGACAAAGTGTGTAAGAAATGTCCCCTAGTAATTCAAGGTTCCTGTTTTCCGGCGGACTTGATGCTTTTGTCGTTTGATGAATTTGATGTTATTCTTGGTTTGGATTGGTTGACCGCGCATGATGCGGTTGTGAATTGCAAAAGCAAGACTATTGATTTGAGGTGCGCAAATAACGAGATAATCCGAGTTGAGTCTACGGACTTAAAGGGGTTGCCAACTGTAATATCCTCAATGTTGGCCCATAAATATGTAAGAAAAGGATGCGAAGCATACCTTGCGTATGTACTTGATGACAAAGAATTAGAAAAGAAACCCGAATCTGTGCCGGTGGTTTGTGAATACCCAGATGTTTTTCCTGAAGAATTACCGGGTTTACCACCTGTTCGGGAGATAGAGTTTGGTATTGAGCTTGTACCTGGGACTACGCCGATTTCGATAGCTCCGTATCGTATGGCACCAACCGAGTTAAAAGAGTTGACAGCTCAGTTGCAAGAATTGACGGATAGAGGTTTTGCTCGACCAAGTTTCTCACCTTGGGGTGCACCAGTATTGTCGTGAAAAAGAAGGACGGAACCATGAGGTTGTGCATTGACTATCGTCAGCTGAATAAAGTGACAATAAAGAACAAATATCCGTTACCGCGTATCGATGATTTGTTCGACCGACTGAAGGGAGCCTCAGTGTTCTCAAAAATAGATTGAGATCGGGCTATTATCAGTTGCGAATTTGAGATTCGGACATACCCAAAACTGCCTTCAGAACGAGATATGGTCACTACGAATTCTTAGTGATGCCGTTTGGGCTCACTAATGCCCCTGCGGTATTTATGGATTTGATGAATCGGATCTTCAGACCATATTTGGATTTGTTCGTAGTTGTGTTCATTGATGACATCTTGGTCTATTCAAGAGATGAGACCGAACATGCTGAGCACCTGAGATTAGTGTTGCAAATTTTGTGGGATAAGCACTTATATGCTAAGTTCAGTAAGTGTGAGTTCTGGTTAAGAGAGGTTAGCTTCTTGGGTCACGTGGTATCCGCATCGGGTATTCGAGTTGACCCGAGCAAAATTTCAGCCATACTTAACTGGAAGCCTCCAAGAAATATTACCGAAGTTCGGAGCTTCCTGGGGCTCGCCGGTTATTACCGACGATTTGTAAAAGGCTTCTTGATGATAGCCACACCAATTACGAAGCTACTTCAAAAGGATGTTAAGTTCGAATGGACGGAGAAATGTCAGAAAAGTTTCGATCAACTGAAAACTTATTTGACTGAAGCTCCAATTTTAGTGCAACCCGAATCAGGCAAAGAGTTTGTCATTTATAGTGACGCATCCCTACTTGGGTTGGGTTGCGTATTGATGCAAGAAGGTCGAGTGGTGGCCTATGCGTCGAGACAATTAAAGCCACATGAGAAAAATTATCCGACCCATGATCTTGAACTAGCTGCCATCGTATTTGCTTTAAAAATATGGCGACATTAGTTATTTGGTGAAAAGTGCCATGTATTTTCGGATCACAAAAGTCTCAAATATTTGATGACTCAAAGAGACTTAAATCTGTGACAAAGACGTTGGCTTGAGTTGTTGAAAGATTACGAGCTTGTCATTGATTACCACCCGGGAAAGGCTAATGTGGTTGCAGACGCCTTAAGCCGGAAATCATTGTTTGCTTTACGAGCGATGAATGTGCACTTGTCTGTTCTACCCGACAATGTGTTAGTAGCTGAATTAAAAGCCAAACCATTATTGATTCATCAAATTCGTGAAGCCCAGAAAGTTGATGATGAATTGGTTGCAAAACGGGCTGAGTGTGTTCCGAACAAGGAATCGGAGTTTCAAATTGATGATGATGATTGTTTGAGGTTCAGAAGTCGTTTGTGTGTTCCAAGGAATTCGGAACTCATTTCGATGATTCTGAACGAAGCCCATTGTAGCCGAATGTCAATTCACCCGGGGAGTACGAAAATGTACAATGATTTGAAACGTTGGTTTTGGTGGCATGGTATGAAACGAGACATCTCCGACTTTGTTTCGAGATGTTTAATATGTCAACAAGTGAAAGCGAAACATCAAGTGCCTTCAGGATTACTTCAGCCGATCATGATACCTGAGTGGAAATGGGACCGAGTCACAATGGACTTTGTGTCCGGACTGCCATTGTCAGCAAGTAAGAAAGATGCGATTTGGGTTGTTGTCGATAGACTGACTAAGTCGGCTCACTTTATCCCCGTGCGTACAGATTTTTCATTGGATAAACTAGCTGAATTGTACGTTTCTCAGATTGTGAGATTACACGGGGTACCTATTTCTATCGTGTCGGATAGAGGTCCGAGATTCACCTCACGATTTTGGAAGAAATTGCAAGAAGCTTTGGGTACCAAGCTGCATTTTAGCACTGCTTTTCACCCCCAAACCGATGGTCAATCCGAGCGGATAATTCAGATACTTGAGGATATGTTGAGATGTTGCATCATCGAGTTCAGTAGTTCATGGGAATGGTATTTACCTTTGATTGAATTCGCTTACAACAATAGTTTTCAATCAAGTATTAAGATGGCACCTTACGAGGCTTTGTACGGTCGTAAATGCCGTACACCATTGTTTTGGATCGAGCTCGGTGAAAGTAAAATTTTCGGAGTTGATTTGATTAAAGATGCCGAACAGAAAGTAAAGGTAATCCGTGAAAGTCTGAAGGCAGCCACAGATCGTCAAAAATCGTATGCGGATTTGAAACAAAAAGACATTGAATATAAGGTGGGAGATAAAGTGTTTCTTAAAGTTTCGCCTTGGAAAAAGGTACTCAGATTTGGCCGTAAGGGCAAGTTGAGCCCGAGATTCGTTGGGCTGTACGAAATCTCTGAACGAGTTGGTCCGGTTGCGTATAGATTGATTTTGCCCCCTGAACTTGAAAAGATTCACGATGTCTTTCATGTTTCGATGCTTCGACGTTATAGATCCGATCCGTCACATGTGATTAATCCCTCAGAAGTTGAAATTCAATCTGACTTGAGTTATGAAGAAGAACCGATTCGTATCCTAGCTCGTGAAGTGAAAGAGTTGCGAAACAAAAGGGTTCCGTTAGTAAAGGTGTCATGGCTCAAACACGGAATCGAGGAAGCTACTTGGGAAACCGAGAGCTCGATGAAAGAACGATACCCAAACCTATTTACTGGTAATATTTTCGGGGACGAAAATCTCTTAAGTGGGGGAGAGTTGTGACAGCCCAAAATTGACCCTAGTCGGGAAGTGGTTTCGGGACCGCTAAATCGAGTCACCGAAATGTTCGAATGTGATATTTATTTTCTAGAATATGTAATTGTGAATGTGTGAAAATTTCAAGCTTCGATTTAGTCGATTGCATGTGAGTTTTAGTAAATAGGACTTATGTGAGAAAATTTTGAAATGTGATAGGTCAGAGCATAAGGACCTATTAGTGCATGTTGAAAAAGGGGGGACTTGCATGTCAATTTCCCCCCTATTAGTAGTGGTCGGCCATGACAAGTATGGTAGACCAAGTGTGATGGGCAAGACATGTCATAGACATGTTGTGTTGGTGCATCATGGGTGGAAACAATAAAATAATGAGCATGGTAATTAAATAATGAAAGGGAGGAGTGATAAAAAAAAAAGAATGGCATCATCCATGCCCCCCCATTGGCGTGAGTTAAAGAAAAGAAAAGAAAAATTTTGTTCATCCTTTTTCATCTTCTTTTGGCCGAAAATTCTAAGGAAGGAGGAAGGAGTTCTTGCTTTATGTTTGGTTTGGAAGAGGATTAGGAGGAGGTTTGGCCATACTTGTATCTAGATCAAGGTATGTTTAAGGTTGTGCCATGAGATTCATGCATGTTTTTAGTTGCTAGCTTGAGTTCTAATTAGCCAATGGTTCAAATCTTTGCTATGTCATGGGGATGATATTCGGCCTAGGTGGATTTTGTGTTAATGCCATTGCATGCTAAATATGAAGCTTGTTAATGATGCATGTGATGGTGGATTTATGATTCTTGAATCTTCTTTTTAGCATTTTTGAGTGAGCACATATGTGCATTAGTTGCTAGATGGAGAAGAATCGGCTAGCAAGTTGTGTGCTAAGGCCGAATATAATTTTTGTATATTAATGAGTAATGCATGTGTTAAATTGATGGAAAGGGAGAGGATGCTTTACTAGTGTATATATGTGTGTATTAGCCAAGTTTGAACTTGAAACAAAATGGTGTTTAGTCAATACAAGTGACCATACTTGTAGAATGTATTAAGTGTTGCAATCGGCCCCAACATAGACATGCATATTCGGCCATAGGAAGGAGATTGGTGTTGCATGTATTCGGTTAGAGGCAAGCATATTGATGCTTTTGTCTTGACTTAGAAAATTCGGCCAAGGGGGAAAATTAGCTAAAATGTTGAGTTTGATTCATGATTCCGTACATATGTGACTTTAATGTCTAATGTATAAATATAGGCTAAGTGCCTTGTGTTCCTCTTTTCGATGCTCAAATGGTTAAATCAATTTATTTGTTTAATTAAGCTCAAGAGCAAAGGGGAACTAAATCCGATAAAGGGAAGGAAAAAGTGGTCGAATAGCTATCGGAATCGTTCGACAACATCCGAGGTAAGTTCTTGAGTAAAAGAGCTTAAATTATGATTTGATTAGATCATGTTTTAAGCAAATCAAAATCATGCTCTTTGTGTGTGGCTACTGAGCCGAAATTGCAAGAATGATAAGTGTCTTGTGTTCGAGTTTTGCTAACGAAAATGAAATACGAATGTGCCATGATTTATTGTTAAATGTGCATGGTTATTTGAATCATATCCGGGCTAAGTCCCGAAGGCTGTGTGCTAAGTGACCATATCCGGACTAAGATCCGAAGGTATTTGTGCGAGATACTAATTCCGGGCTAAGCCCAAAGGCATTTGTGCGAGTTACTAAATCCGGGTTAAGTCCCGAAGGCATTTGTGCGAGTTACTATAACCGGGCTATGTCCCAAAGGCATTTGAACGAGTAGCTATATCCGGTTAAATTCCGAAGGTACGTGATTTGGGAATGAATGATCTTGCTGTAAAAATTTCAGTTAATACGCTTGAAACATCCCAACATTAAGGTATGTTTCGTATGTGCTTTGAATTAGTTGAGCCCTTACAAATAAGTATTCGCTCAGTTGATAAATGAGCTACCGGCCTTTGGCTAAGTTGATCTTTGTGTATGAATAAAAGGGTTGGTAATGTGAAGTAAGTATGATATTGAAAAATTGTGCATATGAAATTATCCGTTTAGCTACATGAATGCTATACTTTTGTTGTGCTGGAATCCCTTGCTCAAAACTTACTAAGCATAAATTGCTTACTCCGTCTCCTTGATTCTCTGTTTTATAGATTTTGGTTCTCCAGCTATCGGACTCGGGATTTTGAAGTCGAAGTCGCCCACACTATCAAAGCCCCCTTTTGGTACAATTTTGGTTGAACTTCGAAATGACATGTATAGGACTACCCTTTTTGTTGGGGGTCATGGACCCTTTGGACTTGTATAATTTTGGATAGCCATGCGAAAATGGCTTATATATGTTTGAGTATAATGTTATAATCATTTGGTATGGACATGGTTATTGAGAGGTGTGGATATGCTTAACAAGGATTGGCCATGGGAATGGTTAATCACTATCATAATTTGTGCTATTTATGCTAAAAGGGCTAGTTGAATCATGGAAACTATGAAATAGGTAAAGTCTACCTTAAAGGCAGATGCTGACAGCAGCAGTGATGTAGATTTGGAAAATCACTAAAAATAGTAGGAATGGAATTAAATAGTGAATAAATTATGTAAACTAACCTTGATGAATCTATTTTCATAGGAAAGTAACGAAACGATCATATGGAGAGTATGTTAAGAGATATTCAGGTTCTCGTAAGACAGGGCCAGAAGGGTTTCTGGATTCCCTGTTTCGAATTTGGAAATTCATTATAAATTAACTGGAGATAATTAGGAGTCATGCCATATATGTATAGATTCCTCTTTGAGTCTAGTTTCTATAGAAACAAACGACATCAGTATTGAAGCCCTGTACAGGGAGATATCCAAGTCGTAATGCGCAAAGGTCAGTGTAGTCGATCCCTGTAACATGGGAGACTTTGACTAATAAACTGTACTAATTGGCCCAACCAAAAATTCTAGAAAAAAATATGTAGATGGGCATATGAGTCTAGTTTTAGGGAAAATTTACAGAACTGGATTTCGAGTTTCTGAACTCAAGATATGATTTTTAAAGCGACTAGTATGCAGATTGGTAGTGTCTGGGAAATTTTTTTTATAAGTGGTTTAAAGTCTGTTAACACCTCGTGTTCGACTCCGGTGACGGTCTCGGGTTCGGGGTGTTACATCAGTTGCCTTCAGGGTTACTTCAGCCAGTGAATATTCCACTCTGGAAGTAGGAAAGGATCACTATGGACTTTGTTTGTGGGCTACCCTTGACGTCTACTAGGAAAGACTCGATATGGGTTATAGTGGATCGATTAACCAAGTCTGCCCATTTTGTACCAGTTTGCACTGATTACTCATTTCAAAAGCTAGTGAGGTTGTATGTGGCAGAGATTGTAAGATTGCATGAAGTGTCAGTCTCCATAATATCTTATAGGGACCCACGTTTCACTCCGCAATTTTGGAAGAAGCTACATGAGGCGTTGGATACTAGGTTGAACTTCAGTACGACGTTCCACCCTCAAACTGATGGACAGTCGAAAAGGGTGATCCAAGTATTGGAGGATATGTTGAGGGGATGTGTGATTGAGTTCTGAGGTAGCTGGGAGGACTATTTGCCGTTGGCCGAATTTGCGTACAATAATAGCTATCAAGTATTTGGATGGCTTCGTATGAGGTACTGTACGGGCGAAGGTGTCGAACTCCAACATGTTGGATGGAGTTGGGCGAACGAAGAGTTTTGGGCCCTGAGTTAGTAGCAGATACTGAGGATAAGGTGAAGTTGATTCTAGATCGGTTGAAGGAGGCTTCGGATAGACAGAAATCATATGCTGACCTTAAGCGTCGTGAGATAGAGTATGTAGTGGGGGACTTAGCTATCCTTAAGGTCTCCTTGTGGAAGAAAGTGTTAAGGTTTGGACGAAAGGGTAAGCTAAGCCTAAGGTCCATTGGGCCATATCGAGTTGTAAGGCGGATTGGGCTGGTCGCCTACCAGCTGGAGTTACCTCCTGACCTAAGCCAGATCCACGACGTGTTTCATGTTTCCATGCTAAGGCGGTATCGCTCGGATCCTTCACATGTCGTGGCGATGGAAGAAATGAGGTTAGGCTAGACCTAACTTTCGAGGAAGAGCCCATACAAATAATTGATTGTGATGTTAAGATACTAAGAAGGAAGTCCATTCCATTCGTCGAAGTACTTTGGCGGAATCACAAAGCTGAGGAGGCTACTTGGTAACCTGAGAAAGCGATGTGACGTCAATATCCTCAACTGTTTGAATCAGGTAAAATTTCAAGGACAAAATTTCTTTAAGTGAGCAAGAAAATGACAAATGACATGTTGGCTTTAATGGTTTAAGGAATTTGAAGTGTCAAGGTATGTTGGAGAAGTTCTGGGTTTGAGTTTTGTGGTAGAGGAATTTTAATTTAATTATTAAAGGAATCAAGGTTGGGAGTAGTTGGGATTTTAAATAAAGATAGGGAAAAATGACATCAAAAAGCCTTGTGGAGGAGTGGCTAAGTGACGCCACTTAGGGTGTAGGGAGGTGGCGTTAGTAGATAGCAAGGAGATTCGAGGTTCGAATCCTAGCTTAGTATTTCTTTCAGGAGCTTAATTTTGGCCTTCTAGAAGGTTGGAAGTGGCGTGAAGATGGACTCCAAGGGGAGTGCTCAAAAGAGAAAATTTAGAAAATAGACTGGGGAGTTATCAGGGAGAAAAACGAGGAGATGAGAAGGGGGAAGTGAAGGATGCTTTAGGTACGAAATTACATTTCAGCACTACTTTTCATCCGCAAACAGATGGTCAGTCCGAATGAATCATTCAGATACTTGAGGATATGTTGAGATGCTGCATTCTCGAGCTCGATGGTACGTGGGAATGATACTTGCCTCTAATTGAATTTGCATACAATAATAGATTTCAATCGAGCATTAAAATGGCACCTTATGAGGATTTGTA
Organism: Gossypium hirsutum; assembly: GCF_007990345.1. NCBI lineage: Eukaryota > Viridiplantae > Streptophyta > Magnoliopsida > Malvales > Malvaceae > Gossypium > Gossypium hirsutum. The sequence goes on along the minus strand of NC_053435.1, from coordinate 42,099,666 downwards.
CGATCGTGAATGTCGTACATCGTTGTATTGGACTGAGTTTAGTGAAAATAAGATACACGGGTTCGATTTGATCAGAGAGACTGAACAGAAAGTAAAAGTGATCCGTAAAAATCTAAAAACATCTTTAGATCGTCAGAAATCATATGCAGACTTGAAATGAAAAGATATAGAATTTCAGGTTAGAGATGAAGTATTTTTGAAAGTCTCACTGTGGAAAAAAGTACTCAGATTCTGTCGTAAAGGCAAATCAAGTTCGAGATTTATTGGGCTGTATGAGATTATCGAGCGTATCAAGCCTGTTGCTTACAGACTGTTGCTACCACCTGAGCTAGAATAGATCTACAGTGTATTACATGTTTCAATGCTTCGAAGATATCGATCGGATCCTTCACATGTGATTAGCCCGTCTGAGATTGAGATTAAGTCTGATATGACATATGAGGAAGAACCGATTCACATTCTGGCTTGTGAGATTAAAGAGTTACGAAATAAGAAAATTCTGTTGGTTAAAGTACTGTGGCATAAACACGGAGTTGATGAAACAACATGGGAGCCAGAGGATGCAATGAGAGAACGTTATCCTAACCTATTCATCGATAAGATTTTCGGGGACGAAAATCCCTAAGAGGGAGAGTTGTAATAGCCCGATTTAGACCCTAATTGGAATGGTGTTTCGGGACCACGCATCTGAGTCAAAAAAATATTTAAAAATTATTTTCTGTGTTTATTATGTGTGAAATTTTTGTGCTTTAATTTTATCGCTTGAGTATCCGATTAAATAAAATGACTTAATCGCGTAAATTAAAAAAATTGGTAGTTTAATGTATAAAGGGCCAAATTGCTATTGGCTTTATAAATGGAAGCCTTTAAGTGGTAAATAGCCCGTTGACATATTAAATGGATGGTAGTGGACATATATTATATGGTTTTGTTATAATTTTAGTAAGGTTAAATAAGTAAATTAAATCATAAGTTAATAAAATAAATGTTATAACATAAAACATAAAAAAACAAAAGAAAGCCATGCTCATATTATTTATTCGTTACCGAAACTAAACAAAAGAAAGAAAAAAGAAAAGAAACTAGGGTTTGGCCATAGTCAAGCTCAATCAAGGTATGTAGCTAGTTCAGTTTTTGATAATTTTTACATTCTTGAGATCGTTGCATCGAGTACTACAAAACCCATGCTTAAATTTTTTATTTTGGTGAATATTTTGAGTTATGCCATTAATGAGAGTTTGTGATTTTTGTTGTTTGATGATGAAATACGAAAGATATGTTTTAGATTAACATGTTTCGTATTGGAGTTTTGATGATTTTGAGTAAGTAGGACTAAATTACAAAAATAAAAATTTGAGGGACTAAAATGCAAAATAAATGAAATATATGGACTTTTATAATTATGGGTAAGATTCGGCCTAACATGGGTATAGGGAAATTTTGTATATTTTGTCTTTTGTGCAATAAGGACTAAATTGTAAAAAGTGTAAATGTTAAGGGTAAAATAGTAATTTTTCCATTATGTGCTTTTGGACTAAATTGAATGAAAATATGTTTGAATGAGCTTAATTTGAATATGTTTAGATTAAGAACCAAAGAAATCGAATTTGGATCATGGGAAAACGAAAGTTGTCGATTAGCTGTCCTGTTCCATTTTACATTGTCCGAGGTAAGTTTATAAGCAAATAGACTATTTAATTTTAATTAAATGCTAAGTATATATGCTGAAATGAAACATAAGAATTTTATATATGCTATTTTTGAATGTGTATAAGCTTAGTAATCATGTTTAGGCATTCGTTTCGACTGAGTTACGATGTCCGAAAGCCCCGTGTGAACCTTAGGAATAGTTAGGATATATATGTCATGACATAGGATTCCGATATGTGATGTACGAATAAGACCATGGCATCGATATGTGATTCCGATATATGTGTGCGAGTAAGACCCTGTCTGGGACAGTGGCATCGATATGTGATTACATGTAAGACCACGTCTGGGACATTGGCATTGTACGATATGTGTGATTATCTGAGTGTCCTATCCAATTCCAAATGGTTCATCGGGCAATGATATGTTGTGAATGAATGTGTAAATCGAGCTAAATGGCCAGGTATGAATTAGCTTGCTGTTACCTGAAACAAGGTAAGTATATGACTTGGTCTTGTTACAAATTATGTGTAATACAAATGAGAATTTCATGTGAACTTAGTAAGAATATTCGGCCTTATGAATACACTATATAAATTTTATGGAATTGATACTTGATATATGTAGATTGATACTTGATATATGTAGATTTGACCATGCATATTCGGCCAAATATAAAGTTTATGTACCTAATGTTTTATTATGATTTTCAAGCTTGTTTATATGAGTATATGTACATTATGGCTTTGAAAGTTGAATGACATTTGGTCAATTTGCTTAGGTGAGTATTCGGCCAAGGTAAGGAATGTGTATGAAAATGTATTAATTATGAAATAAATAAATTTGAGATTAAGCATGAAAAGTTAATGTAATTCGGTTTAGTTTAAAAATAAATTGATTATATTATTGGATTCTTTATTTGCTTACTCTGTGTGTACATGTTTACTCTGTTTTCTAGATTTTGGATTCAAATTACAAGCTCAAGCTCAGGGGTCGTCCATTGTTTCGGTACTTAATGGTTGAATTTGAATTATGGCATGTATAAGCTGGATTATGTTTTGAAATGTTGGATTTTGGTTATGTATAATCAAGCCATGCGAAAGTGGCTTAACTTTTATGTTTAGATTTGGTTATGTTGCTTATGGTTTACATACACCTTGGTTATAATGTTATGTGTCTTGAATGTATGGTATTGTGGTAGGTATTATATACTTGAAAAAGATGATGAATTTGGATATTCATGAGTATGCTTCGGTTATGGTTATGTTTGGACAGAAATACATGTGAATTTGGTTAACATGTTAACTTGTTTAAGATGTGTAATTGACTTGTGAATTGGTTTATAGACAACAATTGAGGTGTTTTTTTTTATAATCAGCTAGTGATGGGTAAAATATATACATCAGCATATGACATGATAATGGAGTGACCGATTGAGGTTATATTTAATAACCGAATTATGGATTAGTTAATAGGGTGGAATAAATTTGTATTTCATATGTGTTCGATTATTTATTAAATCGTAAATGTGGCTTTTTATAAAGCTTTATTTGAGTGTGTTTGGGGTGTCTTTATATATATAATCGAATGAATTATAGTTATCATGTTATCTTGGTTAAGATGATTAAGTATGTTTTATATATGATGGTTATGATTTAAAATAAGTTGATATGTACATTTGAATAAAAGTTGGTATGAAATGCTCAATATATTTGATTATTAATTCGGTGATATATTTATATTTTTATGAACTAAGGGTGATTATAATATTTATGATTATATATATGTACATGTAGTCTTGGTTTGAGTTTATATCGAAAGTAAATCCTAGACTTATGATGATTGTTATTTGAGCTAAGGTATATCCTATATTAGTTAGGTAAAAATCAAGATATATGTATGGGGTAAATTCAATGTTCATTTGTGGACTATATAAATGATATGTATGAATCATTGTTTGTTTTGGTAAGTTAGACATATTGGGACTTAGATATATATATGAGAAGATCGGATTAATGATAAAGGATATGTGTGCTTTGGTATTCGGTCATGATATGTTAATTGTGCTCTTATATATTTTACATGTATGTGTATGTTCTTTTATTGTGGTTGATATACATAAGTGAAGGGATATATAAGTTCATTAGTTATTTGTAAATTTACGAATATGTACTAGTGATTTATGCTAGTTGAATAGGTAAGGAAATGATATGGGTTTTATACATAACCTTCGGTAATGTTGGTTTTGCTTATGAAATTGGGTTAATAATTTGTACAGATATGACATGAATTATTTGAGTGTAAAAAAAATGTTCAGAATTTTATTGTGATTTAGTAATGCCTCGTAACCCCATACCGGCGATGGAAACGGGTTAGGGGCGTTACAAGCAAAGTAGGCTTCACAACCCTTTTCACATATTTTTGAGCTTACATTGAAGAAATCACTACCGATAAACCATTCAGATCATTGGACTCAATCCGAATAATCTCATCATTCTGACATCGTAAATCAATATTCTTCTGTTTTCAGTTTACAATAGCATTGCACAAAGTTAACCAATCCATACCCAGAACTATATCAAATTCGCTGAATGGTAATAACATCAAATCAGCCGAAAAACATAAATCTCGAATCATCAACGGACAATTCTTACACACTTTGTCAACCAAAACACACCAACCTAAGGGGTTTGATACTCTAATTACAAATTCAGTAGTCTATACAGGCAAAGTCTTACTGCTCACTAAGTTCATGCATATATAAGAATGCATTGATCCGGGATCTATCAATGCAATCATAGAAGTATCGTAAAGTGTAAAAGTACCAGTTATAACATCAGGGGACGAAGCATCCTCATGAGCTCGGATGGCGTAGGCTCTAGCAAGTGCTCTAGCCTCAGATCTAACAGTCATAAAGTTAGTTCCCCTCTGGCTGCCACTCATATTACCCATATTTCTAAGCGGTCTACCTCGAGCTGCATTGCCACTCGACCTTGTATTTTGTACAATCTCTTGCTCTACAAACTAAGGACATTCACGGATAAAGTGATTTAAGGATCCACATTTAAAGAAAGTTCGGTTATTCAATCTACAACTTTCTGAATGTCTTTTACCACAATGTCTACACTTGGGTCGATCGAATCAGACATTTCCAAAACTTGCAGCAGAAGGAGCTGGACCTCTGAAACTCGAATGCGTTCTAGTACGATCTCTACTCGAATGTCCCACATTAGCCTTTGAACAATTATAATCATCTCAAAATTTCTTTGACACAGATTAAAATGATTTACTTATGAATCTCTTTCTCGTATCTCTCGCTTCTGAGTCGGCTTTCTTTTTCTCTTTCTCAAGTTCTTCAGCTTTACATGCTCATTCAACAAGCACAACAAACTCTTTTATCTCCAAAATTCCAGCTAACAAGCGGATATCTTCATTTAAGCCATCTTCAAACCTTTTACACATTATTGCTTCGGTCAAAACACAATCTCACAAATTCTCGCTCGTATTCTGTAACAAACCTACGACCCTGTTTTAACTCAAGAAGCTCTTTACATTTCTGATCGATGAATCTCAGACTGATGTAATTCTTTCAAAATTCAGCTTGAAAGAAATACCAGTGACTCGTTCTCTCGAAACCACTAATATCAAAGTCTTCCACTAATGATATGTCGTATCTCTCAAAACTGAAACGGCATATTTAAGGCATTCATCCGGAGTACATGACATTTCATCAAACACTCATATCGTATTCTCTAGCCAAAATTCAGCTCTCTCAGTATCATCATTAGTAGTAGCACGGAAATCTTCGACCCCATATTTTCTAACCTTATCAACAGGAGGCTTATTCAGACGAATCGATCTACAGCTTATGGCACAACTGAGACTTGTTGAGGATTTAGCGGGGCACAGTCAGATTGGTTCTAATATATTGAGTGAACCAATCATTCATCATTTGGTTAAAGGCATGCTTAGCCTCTCCCTCGTGGCTACTAGTAACAAGTCTAGAGTCAGATGGAGCTGTCCCTTGAGTGGGAGTAGGCGCATTACTTTCAACATCGTCAGCTACGACTCGTTTGAGATCCATTTACTATATAAAAACACATTTTCATAATCAGGAATCATCACACTATCGTAGTTAATATATATGGCATGTATAGCTAGACTCACATACCTACATTAGTCCTAAAATCAACTAAATCGTAGCTCTAATACTAACCAAATGTAGCACCCCTTACCCGTATCCATCACCAGACTAGGGTTAAGAGGCATTATCGGACATATAGGATCATTTCATAGTCAACATTCATACATTATCATATCATCTTTAAATATTAACAATAAGTCCCTTTCTTAGGTCAACGAGACCTTAAACATGCATTAGGAAGAGGTCGGGACTAAACCAAACACATACAAAATTTTTCGAAACTAAACAATTTTTCTAAGCTACAAAGGTGACACGCCCGTCTAAATTGACCGTGTGCCTCACACAGCCACTGACTTATCCACACAGCCACTGACACGCCCGTGTGCCAAACCGTGTGAAAATTAGGGAGGCTACTGACTTGGGTCACTTCAGCCAGTCACATGTCGTGTGTCTAACTAGTGCTCGAAACTGACTTGGCCACACGGCTTGGCACATGCCCGTGTGTGCAACCGTGTGGTCTACCTAGGCTCATTCCGAAGTGGCCCTCAAGCAACACGGCTGTGACACACACCCGTGTCCTTGCCCGTATGGGAAAAAATAGACCATTTACATGGCCAACTTGCCACCCTAATTTTGGGTCCTCCCTACAAGATCAAAACTAAAACATTTCATACCAAATTTCAATTAATACATAACCATAACGTACACCATTCATGCCATATCATTAACAACCAATTTCATGCTTATATCCATACCAAATCATGCCAAAGCATAAGCTGAAGTCATACCAAGACATAAGTTTCATATCCCCAATTTACTTCATTCAATCTCATGCCATAATCTTACCAAATTCAATTCTCTTTGCCATCCAAGAACATATCATATTGGCAATATTGTATAACATAGATTATACTGAAAAGACATTCATAAACACAACCAAAACCAAGCCATATCACTTGGATAAATATTCATAACTCATAAACATATCTCAATTTAACTAGACTATACATGCCATACTTAAATTTTACACTTTTAAAAGGTACCAAAGATAAATTTGATAGTGTGGTGATAATCCTCGACAATCCCTGAGCCTCCAGTAGCTTCGATATCTAAAACACAATGCAAACACACACAAATTAAGCTTTCAAAAGCTTAGTAAGCCATATACAAATAAACTTATCATTTTAAGCATATAAGCATCATAAAATACATATATTCCTTAGCCAAATAATATTACAAACCATATATTCCCAATTCATTTTACAAATAGCATAATTTCTCATACTTATATCACATATCATGACTTACACATATACTTACTTTTCATACTCAATCATGATATACATTTGAAACATACCTGAATCGAATACACAATCACATAGTTATCCATTTCTCAGAATGCCTATTGAACCGTTCAGAATCATTAAGGATACTTAGGTAGCTCGAAAACTCGTATAATGCCAACGCCCCAGACGTGGTCTTACATGTAATCAAATATCGATGCCACTGTCCCAGACATGGTCTTACACGAAATCAAATATGATGCCGATGTCCCAGACATGGTCTTACACGTAAATCTCAAATCAATTCCAACGTCCCAGACGTGGTCTTACACGAAATAACATATCGAAATCCTATGTTATGACATATGTATCCTAACTATACCTATGGTTCATACGGGGCTTTCGGACGTCATCACATTATCAAAACTTTCTCAATTTCACATATTCAGCTTCTATAACCATTCATCACAATTCAATATCATATAAACTTGAATAAATCAATTCAAACACATTTATTTGTATATCGACTTACCTCGTGCAGAAATGAACGGAAACGAACGGCTAATCAATGACTTTCAACTTTCCCTAATCTAATTACGTTTTCTTTGGTTCTTGATCTAAACACATTCAAATTTGACTTATTCAATTTCACATTCATTCAATCAATCCATATACATAAATTTAGGGCATTTTACAAATTAGCCCTTATATTTTCACATTTTAACATTTTAGTCCCTAATTCATAAAATCACAAAATATGCATAATTTCATTTCACACATGCCTAGCCAAGTTTTCCTTTATCTCATAAAAGCCCACGTATTTCATTTATTTCACATTTTAGTCCCTCAAAATATCCTTTTGACAATTTATCCCATAATAATGAAATTTATCATAAATCCCAATACAAAACATAGTAATCTAACATATATCTTTCATTTTGTATCATCTAACTTCATAAAACTCACATTATCAACAATGTCACATCTTAAAATCATAATCAAATTCAGAAATTGAGGCATGGGTTGGATAGATTACTAAGAAACAATCACTAAAACGTAGAAATTATCAAAAATTGAGCAAAACACATCCCCGAATTAAACTTTCAAAGTGTCAAAACCTAAATGGCCATGAAGTCTTTTCTTTCTTCTTTATTTTGACAAAGATAAAGAAATAATGAACTAATTTTGGTTTTGGTTTTATTCAATTAACCTTTATTTTACTAATTACCTTTTTAACGTGAATAATATCATTTAAAATCCACTAACTCATGACCAAATATGTACATGCATTAATTCAATGGTATAATTGCATCATAAGGACCCCCACAATTACAAATCCATAGCAAATAGACACTTTTAACATATAGAATGCAACTTTTGCATTTTACGCGATTAGGTCCTTTTATCAAATCGGGCACACAAACAATAAAATTTTCACACGAAACTTTCACAGATATCAATCCACATATTATAAGCATGGATAATAATATTAAAATATTTTTTTGACTTAAATTTGTGGTCCCAAAATTGCTATTCTGTCTAGGGTCTAAACGAGGCGGTTGCACAATACGCTGTGGCACTCTTCGATGAATTAAATCTAGGAATCAAGATGCCAGTTATCGAGGCACCCAAATTTGAATTGAAACCAATGATGTTTTAAATGCTCCATTAGTGGTATACCCACGGAAGATCCACATCTTCACCTTCTGTTATTCATGGATGTGAGTGGTTCATTTAAGATAACTGGTGTGACTAAAGATGCATTAAGGTTGAAGTTGTTTCCACACTCATTGCGAGATCGAGCACGAGCATGGCTGAATTCATTGCCACGAAGTTCAATATCTACATTGCAAGAATTAGCAGAAAATTTTTTTCCACCGAGAAAGAACTTAAAGTTGCGAAATGAGATAACTACTTTCCAACAATTGGATGACGAGTCCTTATAACAAGGCATAGGAAAGATTCAAGGAATTGCTTTGTAAGTGTTCTCATCATGGGATTCCCAGCTGGAGACATTTTATAGTGGTCTCAATGTACATACAAGATTAATGGTAGATGCTTTTACGAATGGTGTGATTTTGTCTAAGTCTTATAACAAGGCTTACGAGATCATCGAAAAGATTACTAGCAATAATTATCAATAGCCATCAAATCGAGTAGTTTTTGAAAGATTAGTAGCTGGGGTGCATGAAGTGGACGTGCTGATTTCACTCTCTGCTTAAGTATTTTCTATTTCTTTAATGTTAAAACAATTTACCACTAATGGTTTGAATAATTTTGTAGCTCAATCACTATGTTAATATGATGTTTGTTTCTTCTGTGTATTGTGGGGATGGTTATTCTTTTGAGAATTGTTCTTCAAACCTCGAATATATTAGTATCAAAATAGAAGTGGACAAGGACCATAGTCTAACTTTTACAATCCATCATGGCGGAATCATCCAAAATTTTCCTAGAGTAACCAAAGAAATGGACCTAACAATCATATGTAGCATAGACCCAATCAACCCTAAGGGTTTAGTCAACAAGCTTCAAACCACCTCAAGTTGAGTCATCAAATAGTTTGGAGGACATGTTGAAGGCATACATCGCCAAAAATGACACTTTACTCCAAATTCAAACAGCAACACTTAAAAATCATGAGAACCAGATGGGTTAGTTAGCTACTGAGCTTTATAGTAAACCGCAAGAAGCTTTGCTAAGCCATACATAAAATTTAAGGAGTTTGGGTAAGGAACATTATAAGGTAGATGCATTATGATGTGGTAAGATTTTGGAAACCAATGAGGTTGTGGTTGAAAATGAGCCTATCGAAATGGAGGAAAGTCAACCAACAATTGAAGTTCCTACACTGAAAAAATCAAATGCTAAAAAAATCTGATGAGGTAAACCCTAAAATAGTGAATTTTGAAAAGCTAACACATTCTTTTGCAGATTTGCCTTTTAGAAAAGTTGTCCATTTCAACCTAAAGTTCTATAACCCCAAAGACTCTAGCAGCATAAGTAGAAACAAGAGGTGCGATTTAAGAAGTTCTTGGATGTCCTGAAGCAACTTCACATCAACATCCCGTTGGTAGAAGATTTAGAACAAATTCCTAAAGTTTATGAAGGATATTTTTTCAAGAATAAAAGGCTTAGTAAGTATCAGACTATTGCTTTAATGAAAGAGTGCAGTGTGTTCTTCAAAACAATCTACCTCCAAAATTAAAAGACCTTGGAAGCTTCACGATACCGGTACATTGGAGAATCTTACTGTGGTAAAGCTTTGTGCAACCTTGAAGCAAGCATCAACTTGATGCCCAGTTCTATTTTAAAACTATTGGGATTAGGTGAAGTAAGACCCACTACTATGACACTTCAACTTGCAGATCATTCGTTAGCATATCCTAAGGGGTGATTGAGGATGTGTTGGTAAGAGTGGATAAGTTTATTTTTCCTATCGACTTTATTGTGTTAGACTTTGAAGTAGATAAGGAAGTTCTAATCATCTCTGGAAACCTTTCCTAGCCACAGAAAGAACGTTGATAGATGTGCAAAAAGGAGAACTCACAATAAGAGCTCAAGATGACTAGGTAACATTTAATGTTTTGAAGGCCATGAAATTTCTCGATTTGATAGAGGAATGTTTAGCAATAGGGGAATTAGAAACCTTAGTTTCTATGGAATGAGAGAGAAATTTTGAAAAATACCCATTGGAGAACACTTTAAAGTCTAAACCATTGAAAGATGAAAACGATAATGAAAACATGGCTTTGATGGAAGCCAATCCAAGGAGTTATGTTCAAACACTATGGTTCGAACCACCAGAGTTGGAAGTTCGAGAATTTACACAACCTAATTTCTCAATCGAGGAACCGCCTAAGCTTGAACTAAAAGGTACTTCCGTCCCATTTAAAATACCTTTATTTAGGTAATTGTTCTACTTTTCCTGTGATTGTTTCAGTAGAATATACAGAACACCAAGAGGAGCAAGTGATTATTGTTTTAAAGAAATTTTAAAAGGCAATTGGTTATACCATAGCTAACATATCAGGTATAAGCCCTTCCTTCTATATGCATAAGATTATTTTAGAGGAAGGTAAATGACGTAGAATCGATGGAGAAAGGAGACTTAACCCTATCATGAAAGAGGTAATACGAAAAGAAGTGATTAAATGATTAGATGCGAGAATTATTTACCCCATATCAGATAGTCCTTGGGTAAGTTTGGTATAATATGTACCAAAGAAAGGTGGGAACATGATTGTCGACAATGAACGTAACGAGTTAATCTCGACAAGAACTATCACGAGGTGGAGAATCTATATTGACTATAGAAAATTAAACTACTGCTTTTTAGATGGATATATGAGATGCAACCAAATAGTTGTAGCCCCAGAAGGCCAAAATAAAACTATTTTTACCTGCCCATACAGTACACTTTCTTTTAGGCAAATGCCTTTCGGCTTATGTAACGTACCTACCACATTTCAACAATGTATGATGACAATTTTCACTGATATGATTGAAAATTTTGTTGAGGTCTTCATGGATGATTTTTATATTTTTGGTAACACTTATGATGTTTGTTTGAGTAATTTGGCTAAGGTACTAAAGAGATGTGAGGAGACGAATTTAGTATTTAACTGGGAGAAATGACATTTTATGGTTAAGGAGGGAATTGTCTTAGGACATAAAATTTCTAAAAATGGAATTGAAGTGGAGAAAGCAAAGGTGGACATAATTGAAAGATTACCACCTCTAGTTAGTCTGAAGGAGTTAGAAGTTTCTTAGGCCATGCTGGTTTTTATCGTAGGTTTATCAAAGATTTTTCAAAAAATTCTAAACCTTTGTGTATTCTTTTAGAAAAAGATATTGTTTTTTTTATTTTAACAAAGTATGTTTAGAAGCTTCTGAGGAATTAAAAAGTTTGTTAATCTTAGCCCCAATAATTGTCGCACCTGATTGGAACTCACCATTTGAGTAGATGTGTGATGCAAGTGATTCCACTGTTGGAGCTATAATGGGTTAAAGAAGAAACAAAGTGTTCCATCCTATCTACTATGCAAGCAGAACTTTGACAGGAGGCCAACTCAATTATACACTAACTAAAAAGAACTCCTTGCAATAATTTTTTCTTTTAAAAAGTACCTTTCATATCTTTTAAATACCAAAGTTACAGTGTTTACCGATCATGCGGCTATTAAGTATTTACTCACGAAGAAATACACTAAATTGAGGCTAATTCGTTGGATGCTTTTACTCCAAGAATTTGACCTTTAGATCTAGGATAGAAAGGGTGTTGAAAATCAAGTAGCTGATCATTTGTCGAGGCTGGAACAAAATGAGGTAACTTCTTCACTTGTTCTAGTTAATGAGAATTTTCCTAATGAGCCTATCTTCAAGGTAAATCAAATTCATGAAACACTTTGGTTTGTTGATTTCCCCAATTATTTAGCATGTGGAATAAGTCCTTGAGAAATGACCTACTAATAAAGGAAGAAATTCCTTCATAATAGTCGATATTATTTCTAGGAGGATCCATTTTTGTTTAAACAATGTACATATAACATAATCAGGAAGAGCGTAGTTGGAAGTGAAATTGACAAGATTTTGTACCACTGCAATTCATCTCCAAGTGGGGGACACTTTGGTGGTTCCCGCACTGTAGCAAAGAATTTGCAACCAGGATTCTTTTGGCCTATAGTGTTTAAGAATGTGTATGGATATGTGAAGAATTGTGATAGATGCCAAAGAACCAAAAACATATCAAGGAGGAATGAAATGACCTTGAAAAATATTTTAGAAGTTGAACTATTTGACATATGGGGCACTGATTTTCTAGGTCCATTTCCTTCTTTATATGGGAACAAATATATTTTGGTAGTTGTGGATTACGTTTCCAAGTGGGTTGAATCTAAGAAATACCCTACAAATGATGCTAAGGTAGTCATGCAATTCCTAGATAAGCATGTATTTACACGGTTTGGAACTCCTAGAGCTATAATTACTGATGAAGGATCTCGCTCTATAAATAAATGGCTTAAGTGGTTACTTGACAAGTACGATATGAAACATAAAATTTCTACTACCTATCACCCATAGTCAAATGGGCAAGTTGAAAGGGTGAATCATGAAATCAAATTTATTCTTGAAAGGGTAGTGCGCCCTAATAGACAAGATTGGTCTCGAAGGCTAAATAATGATCTATGGGCCTATCAAACTGCTTTTAAGACACCATTAGGAATGACTCCCTATCGGCTAGTTTTTGGAAAGGCATGTCATTTGCCGCTTGAGTTGGAAAATAAAGCTCACTTGGCCTTGAAATAATTAAATTTGGATCTTAAGTAAGTCGCTGAGAGAAGGATGCTACAACTTGATGAGTTGGAAGAGTTGAGGTTATTTTCATACGAGAAGTCCAAGATGTGTAAGGAAAGATCTAAGAGATGGCATGACAGTCGTATACAATCTTGTGAATTTAGAGAAGGTTAAAAGTGTTGTTTAATTTGAGGCTAAGGTTATTTTGAGAAAGCTCAAATCTCGATGGAAAGGAGCTTATACCATCTACAAAGTTTATCTATATGGAGTTGTAGAAATATACGACAACCGTGGAGGTACATTTAAAGTAAATGGTCAACACCTCAACCACTATTAGGATGGTGAAGTTAACTGAGTTGTAACCTCATTCAAATTAATAAACCATTAATTTTTATGATCTTAATTTTTAATAAATAATTATAAAATAATTTTTTCAAATTAGTACATTTACTTAATTTTTCTAAAGAGATTGGAACTTAAGCGGGACCGTTCAGACCCCTTCAGCATTTCCTGGGAATTAATTTAATGTAATCTTTTGAGTAGAAATTTTCTAATTAACTTTGAAAATTTTATTTCCATTTTAATATTTTTTTTATTGTTAATTTTATTTTATTTTTTAATAAGGGGGTCAATTTGGCCCAAATACTAATCGGTTTATTCTATCTTAAGTAGTTTAGTTTGTAAATATAGATTGGGCTCAAGGCTTGAAATAGTGAAGCGGAGAAATTTACCATACATTGGTGTCCATAGGGTTCTCCAAAACCCTAATTGTGCCACCATATCTTTTCCTCTATACTTGCCGCCCAAGTCACCTTTTGTAGCTAAATTTTTGCCACAAGTTTGCCCTAATTCATCACTATATAAACCCATCTCTACCACTATATTTCTCACAACCCTTCAAGCAATTAACCTAAACCTTAGCCACTCATTCTTTTTCCTCTTAGCCGTCAGCCTTGAATCCCAAAGAATCTCCTCAAATTTCCTTTGTCAAAAATCCTCCTCATTGCCACTACAAGTCTATTGCAGAGCAACCATTTTACCGTCGCATGCCAATCAGAACTGTAATCTCATTACTATGGCTAGCCTATCGCCGCTGTAAAAAAACTTGTTACCATCCATTTCTAATTTCTTTTCTCTTCCTTTTCCCGAAACTTTGCCTATTTTTCGGGAAAAAGTCATCATGTCTCGCAAAAAGAACTAGATCTGCTAAGACCTCTTTCGAAAATCTAATTATGATCCAATATGAGAAAGCAAGAGAAATGTTTGATTCCATCTTCAAAAAAGAAGCTATGATGCTCGAAAAAGGTTTTGGCTTGGAGAGAAATGATAAGATGGTTGTGCCGTGGCCAATACGAAAGATAATTGATGCCCTCAATTGAAACTATTTTTCTGATGCATGATCATTACCTGAAGAGGAGTTAGTTCAAGAGGTCTATGCCAACTTAACTATGCCAGATGCTACTAAATTTATTATTCGCAAGAAGAAGGCACCTCTAACTTCTAAGTCTATTAATGATTTGTTTAACCTATCTGATGTTGAAGAAGATGAGTACTTTTCCATGATGACAAATATAAATTGGAATTTTCTTCAGGTATGCTAAATTTAATTTGATGTTAAAATGGTTATGTTGCATGATTCACATATGCATTTTGGCACTTTAAATTGAGCACATTATCGACTAAAATTATGTTATGATTGACTGGTTATATTGGCATTATAGCATGGTGGATCCATTGGATATAGTTGGCATACTATAGGATTTGTGAGTACTCACCACATTGATATGTTATTTGTGAGCAATGAGGCTCTATGTAACAGCCCATTTTTAGTCAAATCAGAACAATGATTTTGAAACCAAAAATATGAGGTCAAAATATTTATTTTATTATTATTTTAAGGTCTGTAACATGATAGTATGATATTGTGAAAATTTCGTTAAGAAATTTTATCATTTGAGTGCTTAATTTGATAAAAAGGACTAAATCGCGTAAAGTGTAAAATTGTATTCTATTAGCTAAAGGTGTCTAATAGCTATGGAACCTTAAAATGGAGGTCCTTATGTGGTAAATAGCCCATTAATATGTTAGTGGATGTTAATGGCTTGGTATTTTTGTAATTATTAAAGTTTTTAAAGGGTATAAAGGTAAATTAGTAAATAATGATAAAATTAACTAAAAATCAAAGTATTATCTTCTTCATTTCACCTAAACTCAACCAAAAATCTCCATGGGAGGAGCTTAAATATTTGGCCAACATCTCCTAGTGCATGCAAGTGAATTTTTGCTCTGTTTTTAATGATTTCTATGTTTTTGGAGTCGTTGTAACCTAATCCAGCTAGCCTAGGACTAATTTGCAAAACTGTTAAAGGTTTAGGGTTTTACCATTGATGAATATGTGTGTATTTTGATGTTTGATGATAGAAAATGAATATTTGTTGTTAGATAAACAACATTTGTTAAGTGATTTTGGTTAAAATTGCAAATTAGGGATTTATTTATAAAATGTGTAAAATTCACGTGAAATGTAAGAAATAATGAAAAATATTGGCTTCTATGAGAATAAGTAAAACTTGACTAGCATGGGTGTGGACTTAATTACATGAATTTGTATTTTTATGAGCTAGGGACTAAATTGTAAAGAGATTGAAATATTAGGGGAAAATGTGTAATTTTGCCATAATATGAAATTTGGATTAAATTGAATAGATGGATAATTAAATAAGTTAAATTTGATTATATATAGATCAAGAAAGGTGAAGTTTGGAATTAGATCGGGGAAAAAACAAGATAGTTTATTGATAGCTCGATTTCTCTCCGTATAATCTGAGGTATGTTCATATGTTAATAAGCATTAATATAATTATGTTTTAAATGCTTTATAATTGTATTGTTGATGAATACAATCTTTCGAAAATGTTTGATGAAGATTCAGAAATGTTAAATCCCAGTTAAACCTTAGGAATAGATAGGATACAAATGACATGTCATTAAGGGTTATTGTGTTTGGGTGTTGGTCTGTACGTTCTACTAGTGGCTGAGTTTTTCGGCATGTTTTGTGAATTCTCGTCAGCTTGTGTGAGCAGCATCGTGTAGCTACGTCTTGACCGTCAGCTTGTTTGAGCAGACCCATTGATAGCTCGAGAGTGAGCATTATATGAGATATGAGATTGAGATGGCTTTGACCTGGTATTGGCACTTAGGGTGCGAGCTTTCCGAGTATCCGATATTATTCCAAATGGTTCAATGGCTACATCGATGAATTGGAAGAGCATGAAATTGATACGATTTAGTACAGGTATGTACGTGAATTATACAATCATTGAATCGAGGAAATAGATGGAATTCATGTCTAACCTTTGGTTTGAATATGTGTTAAGTTTTAGATTTAAATTTAACTGCATTATGTGATGTTTAAGTACTTGAATAGTACTTGAATTGTAAGTTTTACATATTAAGCATATGAGCTTACTAAGCTTTATTGCTTACTCTATTTACATTTTCGTGTTTTATAGTGATTTTGAAGCTTGCTCAGATTGGGAGTTGCAGAGATCTCATCACACTATCCAGCTATTGTTTTGGTAATTTTGAACTTATGTATTTGGGTTATATGGCATGTATAGGTGTTGTGGTTGATATCGTCTTATTTTTAGTAATGTGTTTAGCTAATTGATTTGGCTTGTAAATGATAAATGTTTGGTTATGTGTATAGCCACGTGATTTGGCTTATTTTGGTATATTTGGTTATGTATATATATATATGTGCAAATGGCCTTTTGATATGTTGCGTTTAATTGCTATGTGAATGCTTGTTGAGAATTGGTATTGAAGGTCAAAAATGGTTGAAATTGAGATTGGATTAATATGCTAGTAATAGACAAATAATGCATGTTGAAAGTGACCATTTGGGTGATTTTTAGATATGAAATTGGTATGTTTTGAATCGGAAAAATATGATGTTATGAGCAATATATATTGAAATGGCATGAATTAGGCTTGGTTGAGATTAGTTTGAATGGCTATGGATAATATGTTATATGCTATTTGGTATATGTAGGTGAATGCAAGTTTGGGTGAGAAAGATGGCTTAGAAATAACAAATTTTTGTCCACACAGGCAGAGATGTGGGTGTGTGTCTCAGCCATGTGTGACACATGGTCAGCTGACATGGTCGTGTGTCCCCTAATTTTTGTTAGAAACCAAGTCAGTATGCTTCACATGACTTAGCACACGGGCATGTGATTTGGCCGTGTGGCATAAGCCAGTATACCTTACATTTTTGGTACAACCTAGCACACGCCCTGGCACACGGGCATGTGAGGCCACTTCAATAGGTATATGGGCTAGTCACACAAGCATGTGGTTAGCCATGTGACCCAAGTCAGAGAGTTACACGAGGTAGGACATGGGCTGGGACACGACCATGTAATTCCATTTCGAATGTCCACTTGGCCTATGACACGGGCGTGTGTGCCTTGTATTTTTGAAAAATTTCTTAAGTTATCTAAAAATTTCGTGAGTTATCGGTTTAGTCCTAAACCTTCTCTAATGCATGATTTAGGCCTCAATGGCTCATATTAGGGACAATATGATTGAATGTGAATGATTTTTATTTGGAAATGAAAAATGTATGTGAAATGTATGTTTATTTAAGTATTAAGTCTGGTAATACTCCGTAACCCTATTCTGGTGACGAATACGGGTTAGGGGTGTTACACTCTAGGTGGCTGATTTAGAGTAGATAAGGGAGTGTTGAACTTGTGTCTCCACCCAACGAGACTGATTTGAGGCGACATAAAGATTTGAGGTAATATAGAGGCGCATACGGCCTTAGCCCACTCAATCCGAGATTGATTCTAATTTTGATTGGGAGTAAGGAGATCCATTTGTTTGATGTATGATCACTCAGGAGATCCATTTGTTTGATGTATGATCACTCGATTAAGCCATGATTGTATAAGCTAATATAAATGTATGAAATGTTATATGCTAAATTGATGATTATATGCTATGATTAATTATGATTTTTGATACATGGTTGAGCATATGACATTGAACTATTATAGATTGATATTTCATTGAAAATTTGTATTTGATTGGTTTCAATTTAAGCATGATTTGGGTGCTAATTTACTCATCATTTTATTAACATTCACTGAGCTTTTTAAGCTCACACCCTCACATTCATGTAGGTAACTAATGGGATTGAGGAGCTGAGTAAGAGAGTTCCAAGAGATTAAAGCTCAGTAGAGATTTAGTTGCATATTTTAGAGATGTTAATCAGGCATTATGGAACTTTCGAGACTTAATTTAATTTTGGTTGTAATTGGACTTGGGCATTGGAAATTTTTAATTTTGGATGGTTTTATAATATCATATATGCATGTTTGAGTTTGATGATTGAATAATTTACGGTGTATTATGGCTTGAGAACATGGTGTGTGAAGCATGATGTTTACACTAACCATTGTTTAAATGAAGCTTCCATGGAGTGGTTTACTAGTGACTAAAGTATGCCACTTGTTTGAATTAATCGATGGGTGATATGCATGAAATTAAATGTTTAATTCTATTTAATTGAGGCTTAATTGATGTTAATAAATTCAATTTAAGGTGTACGAATATGTATGATATTTAACGGTGACTAAATTGGGTTTAAAATCAAATTTTTTTCACAAAAAAAAAACTATAGTGGACTGTTAGGGGTTTGAATTCTGGTTTTTTTAAGTTGGTTCTCTAGTACGTTTAAATTACAAATTAGTCATGCAACTTGATGAGTGTAAGTAGAGCCTTAAAACAAGGAAACTTGATAAAATTTTAGACTTAGACTTGTAATTGATAAAATTTGTTTGAAATGAACTCAATTTAATATTCGAGTATAATATTGATAATTTGAAATTATTACGATTTAGTCATTAATGATCAAACTTGAATTAGACATAGAAAATAAACTCGGATTAAGTTGAAATTTTTAAAGGTTACATAAATTGACTAAAAGAGGGTTGGTAAATGTATAGATCTAAATTTGGGTTAGTTTAACTATAGGTGGTAAAACAACAAAAATGCCCTTAGGTGAAATTACTTATAAAAAGTTTAAAATTGGTTCTCAATTTGCTTTCGCATTAATAAATAACATATAAATCTATAAGATTAAGGTGTTATAAGGTTAGGGTGTGTCTTGGGAGGTTGTCAGCTGGAGAGTCACTTAGGTGGCTATTGTAACGCTTCGAATTCGGGTCAGTTTGTCTTAGTCTGGTTCGTGGTGTCACACTATTGATGCTTGATTATGTACAAAGACTGATGTTGCTTAAACATATTGGAAAGGTTGCTTTAGCAAAAGTTTGTTGTGCCTAAACATTACTCAAGACAAGCAATGGTTTAAGTTTAGGGGTGTGTAAACTTGAAATTATATAGGATTTCTCTAGCAATTTTTACCACCTTTTGACTTAATATGTAATAGCCCGATTTTGGCCTAGTCAGAATAGTGGTTTCGAGACCACAAATCTGACATAGTAAAATTCATTTTTATTATATTTTTACGGTCTACAATTTTATGGAATTGTTTTGTGAAAATTTCGTTTGAAAATTTTGACGTTTGGGCACTCATTTTAGTCAAAAGGACTAAATTGTAAAAAGTACAAAACTTGAGTTCTAGAAGCTAGAGGTGTCTAATTGCTATGAAATTTTAAATTGTAGGTCCTCAAATGGTAATTAGATCATTGGTTAAGTTGGTGGACAAAAATGGACATGGTTTGGTATATTTCTAAAGTTTTTCATTAAGGGCAATTCGGTCATTTAGTAATTAAAATGAATTAAAAACAAAATTAAAATGAATTTTTGTCCTTCTTCAACCCCATGGCTGAATTTCACAAGGGGAAACCATGGCTAGGGTTTTTCAAGCTTCCAAGCTCGATTGTAAGCCCGTTCTAGCCCCGTTTTTAATGATTTTTACGTTTTTAAAATCCTCATAACAAAATCTATCTATTTCTACCATTAATTTGAGATATGGTTAAAGTCTAGGGTTTTGACCCATGATGAATATTAGTGTATTTTGATGTTTGATGGTAGAAAATGCATGTTTATGGTTTCTTAAGTGACTTTTGCTAAGTGATTTTCGGTGAAAATGTTTAAAAGGACTAATTTGTAAAAGTTATAAAATATGTAGTAAAAGTGTGTTTTAATGGAAATTGTTGGCTGCTATAGTTATGAAAATGATTCGGCTAGGCTTGCATGTTAAAGAAATTGAAAAAAAATTCATTGGCAAAAATGTAAATATGTCAAACTTTAAGGGCAAAAATGTAATTTTTACATAATATGATTTTTGGGCCACGTTGAATAATGTGACTAATAAATAAGCTAAATGTGATATTATAGATCAAGAAAAATGAAGTTCAAGTCTAGATCGTGGGAAAAACAAATATTGGACAAATAGGTCCTTGTCGCCGTTATCGCATTCGAGGTAAGTTCATGTGTAAATAAAAGCAATGTTATATTTATATTTTTTTCATATATGTTTTTATTATGCATGAATTGTATAAATGACAATGTGGATATGTTTGACGATGAAATGACAAGTGAGAAACCATGTGATATATGTAATTTATGTGATCCGGGTGCTGGTCTCGTACGTTTACCAGTGGCTGGGTAGTCCAGCATGTGTTGCAGATACCTGTCATCTTGTGTGAGCAGCACTGCGTAGTTACGTCTTGACTGATAACTTGTGTAAGCAGGCCCGTGATTAGTTCGAAAACAAGCCCCTATGTGTTGTGAGATATGAGGTAGCATTAGCTACGTATGTGGCAATTATGTGCAAGACTTTTCGTTTATCCGATTATTATTCCAAGTGTTCAACGAGTATGTCAAAGACAAGAAAGAGCATGATATGTTACGAATTTGTATAGGTTTATAAGTGTAACATCTCGATTTAAGGCCTAATCGGAACAGTGGTTTCGGGACCACAAAACTGATGCAAGAAAATTTATTTTTATGGTCTAAAATTTTACAGGATGAATTCGTGAAAATTTCGTTTGAAAATTGTGACGTTTGGGCACTCAATTTAGTCAAAAGGACTAAATTGTAAAAAATGCAAAAGTTGAGTTCTACATGCTAATGGTGCCCAACTGTCATGAAATTTTAAATTGGAGGTCCTTATATGGTAATTAGACCATTAATTAAGTTGGTCGACAAAAATGGACACGGTTAGGCATGTTTTCAAAGTTTTTCATTAAGGGTATTTTGGTCATTTAGTTATTAAATTGAATTAAAAACAAAATTAAAAGCCATATTTTGTCCATCTTCAACCTCTTGGCTGAAACTTGCATGAAAAAACAATGGCTAGGGTTTTTCAAGCTTCCAAGCTCGATTGTAAGTTTGTTCTAGCCCCGTTTTTTATGATTTTTACGTTTTTACAATCCCCGTAACAAGATCTATCAATTTCTACAATTAATTTGAGCTAGGGTTCATGTTTAAAAATTTACCCATGTGCGACATGAATGCATTTTGATGTCTAATGGTAGAAAATGAGTGTTGAGTATTAAATAAACGACTTTTACTAAGTGATTTTCAACGAAAACATCCAAAACGACCGTTTTGTAAAAGTTTTCAAAATGGTATAAAAGGGTGTTATGATGAGAATTGTAGTTTGCTATAGTTATGAAAATGGTTCGGCTAGGCTTATAAAATGGGAAAATTGAGTAAAACTCATTTTACGAGCCTAGGGGAAAAAGTTTAATTTCGAAAAAGTTTAGGGGCAAAAAATATAATTTTGTAAAAATATGATTTTGAGTCAATTTGAATAATGTGAGTCCTAAATAGGCCATATTTGAAATGATAGATCAGAAAATTGAGATTCGAGCTTAAATCTGGAAAATACAAGTTTTGGACTAAAATGATAATTTTGTCGTTTCCTTATTCGAGGTAAGTTCGCGTGATTTAATAAGCATATTATTAAAGTTTTGATGGAAATTGACATTTTAAATGAAATGAATAAGTTTGTATGAAAACTAGGTGATATGTTATTTTTGGTTGTATGGATTAATGCCCAAATAAACATGAAAATGTGTTGAATTGAATGTACATTGCATGATCATCTATGCATATTGATATACTTGATGAAAAGAGAAAATCCCGGTTGAATAAAAAGGGATATCCGATGGATAAATCATTGTTTACATGACATGAGATTCTACATGTGTTACAGAAAAGGATTTAGCTCAGACAGGTAATCCATTGATCTTAATATAGAAAGAATCTAGCCCGGACAAGTGTTCCCCAAGTGATCGAGCCTCCTGAAGAATATGGGTGCATTAAGGATTTAGCCCGGATGGGTAATTCGATTAAGGATTGAATTTAGCCTAGACTGGTAATTCAGATCCGAACTTATGAGAGTGTATGTCATTGTAAGGGATTTAACCTAGACCGGTAATCCCGACAACACTCTATGAGTTATGATATGGAGGATTTAGCCTGGACCGGTAATCCCGACGTAATGAGTGAGGTTCGCGGGAGTGCGTACTTGAAATGATCGCTTGCATGACTTGACGATAAATGTGATAGCCTTCGAGATTCCGAGGAATTCAATGGGAATTAATATGAGAAATGGAATGGAAATACTTGAAATGATGAACTCATCTATGTTTAGATGATACTAGTATGAAGTATTTGATTGTCATGTTTAGATGAGTGGTTGTGCTAAGAGATAGCATAGGTACGTACTCGAAACCCATGAGCATGTGTTTTCCATGTGAAATGAAATGGACTTGTGATAAGAGTGCAAATGAATGAGTGATATTTATGAGAATAATTTCTATGACAAATTTGTGATGGTTATCATCATGTTGCACTAAGATAGACTAATTCAATACCAGCAATTTGATTTTGAAAATTCACAAAAAATAGTGAAAATTAAGTTAGAGGCTGAGTAAAATATGGCATTAAAGGTTATTGAGTCTAGTTTCAGATAAAGGAAACGATGTAAGCAAAGGAATCTCATATGAGGAGATATTCTAATATTTGTAAAACAGGGTTAGAGTGATCTCGGACTCCCTATCTTAATTTTTGAAAATCATTAAAAATTGTACAATACTGATTATGGGTTATAATTTGTATTTTTAAAATCCTTAATGAGTCTATTTTCAAGAGAAATAGACAGAAGCATCATTCAAGTCCCATACTATGAGATAATTAATTTATAGTGAAGAGAGGTTGGAACTGCCAGATAACAAAATAGGGGTAACTTTAAAGAATAAACTGTACTTATTGGCGAGACAAAAAATTCTAAAAATTTTATGGTAAGAAGATATGTGAGTCTAGTTTATGGAAAATTAACGGTTCTCAATTAAAATTCCTGTTTCTCTAGATACGAATAATTTAGTGACCGTGGCTCAAGAAAACAACTTGACTGGACTTTGAATAAATAGAAAGAATTTTAAAAATAGCATGCTATCACATTGCTTATTATTGTTCATACGAGCTTACTAAGTGTAAAGCTTACTCCATCCTTTCCGTCTTCTTAGTATTTTCAGGTCGGCTCGAGGTTGGATATCATCAGAGGCAGTATCTCACTATCGAGACATCTTCGTTGGAATATTAATATATTTATGCTAGCGATTCCAAGTGACTGGCATGTATAGGGACTTAGTTTTATGATAGAAGTTGTTATGAGTAGCCAAATGTATTGGCTTATAATGATTCGTTGTATATAGCCATGAGATGTGGCTTATAATGATTATGGCTTGTAAGCCTATTTATCCATGTTAAGCCCTAATGTTTGTGATGTGGATATGCTTGTTGAAAATGCATGTTAGTGTATAACATTTGTGTATGATGAATGCTTCATGACCAATCGAACCGGTCATTGCTATGAGAAAATGAATGATATAGAAAAAAAGAAGAAGATGATAATGTTGATTGAACTTGAATGCGCAAGGTCTAATGACACAAGTGATAAGTGAATAATTCTAGATTATTAGTAAATGTGGTGCAATAGTAAGGTTAATGGTCATGGATGTTTGCATCTAGACTTAATATTGCACGAGCATGTGAAATACGTGAATAATGACATGTTAATGTTAAGAATATATCTTAATGAAGGAGGTTAAATCATTAAAATGATGACATGATATGTGTTCTTAATATATGTAATGAGTTGTGGAAATTAAGGGTAACAATAAGGCTTGGAAAATAGCCTAAGTGTTAGTCACACGAGCAGAGACACGGCCATGTGTCTCAGCCGTTTGGAGGGCACGGGCTAGCACACGGCGTGTGGCTTGGCCGTGTGGTTCATTTTGCGTGATGACGTCATAGTCGGAGAGTTACACGGCCTGAGGACATAGGCATGTTGAAGACACAGGGGCGTGTCCTTGTGTCCACATGGGCGTGTGGCTCCGCTTCATAGAAAAAAATTCATAAATTTTTTCAAACCTTCCAAAGTTCCCAGTTTAGTCCCTAATCACTTTCATAGCACGCTTAAGGCCTCGTAGGCCCAAATAAGGGACTTTAAGATAAAAATTGGAAAGTTTTAAATTTGAACGAAATTTTATAGCTCGGTCTGCATGATTGTTTGAGTTTAAGTCTGGTAATACCTCTTATCCTGTCCCGATGTCAGACACGGGTAAGGGGTGTACAATAAGCATGGATTTCTTGATATCGTGAGTTCATGATTTCCATGAGAATGCTTTGTGAAAGCTTGTGATTTTGGCCTATACATGTGATATATGAAATTCATGATAAATTTGGTTGAGTATCATGTGATTGGCTTTATGGCCTATTAAAAATGACTATGGAAGTATGGGAGGGAATGAGCTTTAAGAATTGAAAGGTGTTAAAATATATGCTTAAATAGTGAATACTCATAATTTAATTTGCGTGTTTACTGTGAGATTGGAAAAGATATGTTAATTGTTGTAATATGTTACAAAGGAGAGATCATGGTTGTTAGGCTTTATGGTTGTTAGGCTAAAGCCAAAATATGTTAAATTATACTTATAAGTAGAAAAGGATATGCATTGAGACGGAATAAAATTATAACCATGAGATTATGGTAGATTATCATAATTTGTGTTCACATTGTTGAATATGATAAACAATTGGTAAGATATGAATGAGTAAGTTATATTTATGAGACTTAAATGACATTCGTATGGTTTTACATTATGTTAATTGTATGATATATATATGGTTGAGGTTGCTTATTGTGTACATATGAACTTACTAAGCTATATTATATAGCTTACCCCTTTCCTTTCCCATATCTTATAAGGTTATTAAGCTAGCTTGGGTTGGAGATCGCTGGAGATACTATCACATTATCAAGTTATCATTTTGGGTATAAATGAATTCAAGTAATTTAAGTTTATGGCATGTATAGGAACTTGGTCTGTAACACCCCAAACCCGACCCAGACGTTATGGCCAGATCTGACGTGCCACATGGACTTACGACTTAGTATGCATTCGTTGGTTTAAGTGATTGGGGTGGTCTTTGTAAAAACAGCGGTTGAATGAAAAGCCGGTTTATCAATCTTTAGGCTATCCATTGGTTGTGCTTTTTGAGTTTTGAAAACATTCATTAATTTTGAAAACCCGCGCAGCCTAACACTAGTATTTTCGTCTTAGTATAAATATAATCAGAAAATAAAACCATAGCGGAAAACAGAAATTTAAATAGCGGCCTTATTACAGCTTAAAACCTAAAATTAAATCAGAATATAAAAATAATAAAAATAAACTAACATAGAAAAACCAACTTTGCAGATGATGTGGCCACTCCGAATCCCTCACGGCTCCAAGCCCACTATGGTTGGGGATTTCCTGCAGAGATGAAAATAAAGGGTGAGTTCGGTAAACTCAGTGTGTAACATAACCCAACCATAGCCCAAAACAGATCAAACCTCATAGTCAGACTTATCTAGGCCTTAGCCCAGTACAGAAATTATAATGAAACCCATAGGCCCATAGCAGATACAGAACAAATATATCATGAATGCAGAAATCCCAACCTAGAGCCATCCATAACACCCCCGTACCAGCCTTACACCATGTGGGGAGACTACTCGACCCACTCAACTGCTACACACCACAGAAATTACAGTGAGGCTGCCAGATATTGTGAAGAAGTCACCAGATACAGATATTGTGGCTAGGCCACCAGAACAGATATATATATGTGGCGAAGCCACCAGATTGCAGCGAGGCTGCCAAATATTATGACGAAGTCACCAGAACAAATATATGTGGCGAGGCCACCAGATTGCAGCGAGGCTGCCAAAACGCTTCCTCCATCAATGTAAACCCATGTCCCATGCAATAGAAATAATATGTCATGGCATACGTATACAGAAACAGAACATCATGCTTTTAAGAAAAAAATAACCCTAGGGGTAAAATCGTAATTTTACATGTATAAGGGTATTTCAGTAATTATAACCTATTGCTAAGATTTCATGCTCATTCTAACGTTTACCAAGTAATCAGAAGTACTTACCTCGTCTTTTTACCAAAGTGGACCCGTTGGCCCATTGGCCCGTTTTCAACCCATTAAGCCCAAAAATACCATTGTGCACGAAAATGCACACTCTGCACTCTAATCATCCAAATGCACCATATTCATTAACAACTGTCTCACGAGCACTCGCATGCTCGCGAGTTCACAAAATACCAACGTTTCGGTATTTCAGCTTTTATCGATTCAGTCTAAGGGAGGGTGTTGTTTACACACCTAGTTGATGACGATTAATGACGATATCTCCAATGCGATAATCCTGTTAAGAGACTGCAGTTAATCCGCGCTCGAAACACTCTTAGCGGACGCCCAACCCAAACGAGCACGTCACAAAGCGAAAGGGATCAACCAAGAAGGGTATGCCTACTCTCCTCATGGTTTGCTCTATTTAAAGCTAGCTCTCCATCTACTCTTATGTTAGCTTCCCGATGTGGGATCCCTCCATCACCAGAGTTTAAAACCAACACCAACTCTTGCCGTCCCAACATAGCAAAATAATCAACCTTTGCGTGCCAAGGGATTCGAACCAAAGTCCTCTCACATGCCAACTCACGCCACCACCACTAGGCCATCAACTCATTTGTGTCATAAATCCAACATATTAAACTTTAAAGTGCACCTACTTGCCTCCAGATTTATTGAAAAGAAAAACCAAAATATATTGCAAGAGCCAAGACTTGAACCTTGGACCCCTTGCTTCCTCTATGGCGTCACTTCCTTGTCCCCTAAGTGGCGCCACCTTGCCACTACACCACACTCCTTTTTGTGTCATCTTTTACCCCTTTACTCTTAAAAGCCCAAACGCCAATTGCATCATCTGTTCATAAAATTAAAATTCCAAAGACTACCACGGATTTAACTTAAGTTTGGGCCTTCCGAAGGCCCACTAACCTAGTAAAATATATATTTTAACCAACCAGAACACACATAAATTTTTAAAATCACAGAAACATAGAAAACCCGAAAATTGGGGCGTTACAACTCTACCCTCCTTAAAGAAATTTCATCCTTGAAATTTTACCTGAATGAAACAGATGAGGATATTGTTGACGCATCGCCACTTCTGGCTCCCAAGTAGCTTCCTCTCTGCCATGATTACGCCACAGCACCTTTACTAGCGGAACTAATTTTCTCCTCAAAATCTTAACATCTCGATCCAAAATCTGCACAGGCTCTTCCTCAAACGTCAAGTCTGTTTGGACCTCGATCTCTGCAACTGACACAACATGAGTAGGGTCAGAACGATACCGCCTTAACATGAAGATGTGAAAGACATCATGAATCCTATCCAACTCTAGACGTAGCTCCAACTGATAAGCCACTGGACCCATTCGCTTAAGAATCCAATAAGGCCCAATGAACCGCGAACTTAACTTGCCTTTCCTCCCAAACCTTAATATTTTCTTCCAAGGTGAAACCCTTCAAGAAGACCATATCACCCGCAAAGTACTCAATTTCCTTGCGCTTCAAATCTACATATGACTTCTGTCTATCAAATGCTTTCTTCAACCGATCTCTAATCAACCTGACCTTATCCTTAGTATCTGCCACCAACTCAGGTCCAAGAACCTGTCATTCACCCAACTCGATCCAACAACTAGGTGTACGACATCTTCACCCATACAGCGCCTCATAAGGAGCCATTCGAATACTTGCCTGATAACTGTTGTTGTATGCAAACTCTGCCAACGGTAAGTAATCCTCCCAACTGCCTCGAAAGTCGATAACACATCCCCTCAATATGTCTTCCAGAATCTGAATAACCCTTTCTGACTGACCATCAGTCTGAGGATGAAAGGTTGTACTAAAGTTCAACCGCGTACCCAACGCCTCATGCAACTTTTGCCAAAATCAAGATGTGAATCTAGGATCTCGATCAGAAATAATCGACACTAGTACTCTGTGAAGTCGCACTATTTCCGCCACATACAATTTGGCTAACTTCTGAAGTGAATAATCAGTGCGGACAGGTATGAAATGAGCAGGTTTGGTCAACCTATCCACAATTACCCAAATCGAGTCCTTCTTCGATGGTGTCAAGGGTAACCCACTCACAAAATCCATGGTTACCCTCTCCCACTTCCAAAGTGGTACTTTCACTGGCTGCAAAAGTTCAAAAGGTAATTGATGTTCAGCTTTCACTTGCTGACAAGTCAGACATTTTCCCACAACTTCCGTTACCTCTCGCTTCAATCCAGGTCACCAATACAACTCCTTTAAGTCGCAATACATTTTACTCCCTCCAGGATGCATAGCACATAGACCTCCATGAGCTTCTTTCAGAATTGCTTGCCTCAAGTCAGAGTCCTTCAGAATACAAACTCTACCTCGGTCACACAGAATGTGACAGCCCTTAAGTGACCCTAGTCGAAAATCGGTTTCAGGACCGCTAAACCGAGTCACCAAATTATTTGAATATGATATTTATTGTCTAAAATATGTGAATATGAATGTGTGAAAGTTTTAAGCTTCGATTTAGTCGATTGCATGTGAATTCAGCTAATAGGATTTATGTGTGACACTTTTGAAATGTGATAGGTTAATCTATAAGGATCTATTAGTGCATGTAATAAAAGGGTGGACTTGCATGTCAATTTCCCCCTTAATTTAGTAGTGGTTTTCCATGACAAGGAAGGTGGACAAAATGTTATGGGCAAAACATGTCATAAACATGTTATGTTAGTGATTTATGTTAGGAAAAATAAAATAAGGAGTATGGGTAATAAAATAATAATGGAAAGGTAAATGATGATGAAAAAAGAAAAGAGAAAGAAAAAGAAAAAAAAAGAAAGGCTCTCATGTTGTTCTTGGCCGAATAGAAGAAAGAGAAGAAGGGGGAAGAGCTTGAGAAAATCGGCTATGGTGGTTTGCTAGACTAAGGTATGTTTGATGTTGTCCATGAGATTCATGCATGTTTTTAGTTGTTAGTTTGAGTTCTACCTAGCCCATGGTTTAAATCTTTGCTATGAGATGGAGATGATATTCGGCCATGGGTGTTGTCTTCTTGGTTGATGTTTGATGTTGTGGTGATGAGGCATGAAGATGAGTTAAGTTTCGGCTAAGGTGGATTTGTGTTGATGTCATTTGCATGCTAAGTGTGAAGCTTTGTAATGATACATGTGATGGTGATTGATGACTCTTGGAATTTTTTTTTTGGCATTTTTGAGTTAGACATTAAGTTCTTTGTGTAACCCATGACCAAAATTGAATGGTATGGTGTCTTGATGCATTCGGCCATGGTAGAAAGTAGATGTGAAATGGTAGTATGGTGAAGTGCAAAATGTTAGTATTTGATTACTAGTGAATATATGTGTATTAGCCGAGTTTTGAACTTGAAACAAGATGATATATAATCAATACAAGTAACCATACTTGTAGGAAGTATTAAGCATATAATCAGCCTCAACATAGACATGCATATTCGGCCATAGGAAGAAGATTGGTGTTGCATGTATTCGGTTAGAGGCAAGCATATTGATGCTTTTATCTTGGCTTAGACAATCGGCTAAAACGGAGTGTGGGTTAATATGTTGAGTTGATTCATGATTTCATATGTATGTGACTTTAATGTCTAATGTATATATATATGGGCTAAGTACCTTGAGTTCCTCTTTTCGATGCTCAAATGATGAAATCAATTTATTTGTTAAATTAAGCTCAAGAGCAAAGGGGAACTAAATCCGATAAAGGGAAGGAAAAAGTGGTCGAATAGCCATCGAAATCGTTCGACAACATCCGAGGTAAGTTTTCGAGTAACGAGACTTAGTTTACGATTTGATTAAGTCATGACGTATGACCATAACAAATATACGGTGATATGATGATTCTACTTGAATTATATTTTGAGTTAATTAGTCTATACGTATGACGGGTAGCCATATGTGCATAGAGATCGTGTCATAAAGCAAACTAAACCATGCTGTTTGTATGTGGCTAGTGAGCCGAAAATGGGATTGCTTAATACATGACTTGTGTTTGAACTCTAATTATGAAAATGAAATATAGATGTGTCATGATTTATTGATATGTGCATGAATATTTGGATGATAACCGGGCTAAGTCCCGAAGGCATTTGCGCTAGTGACTAGCTTCGGGCTAAGTCCCGAAGGCTTTTGTGTGAGTTACTATATCCGGGCTAAGTCCCGAAGGCATTGGTGCGAGTTACTATATCCGGGCTATGTCCCGAAGGCATTCGAGCAAGTAGCTATATCCGGTTAAATCCCGAAGGTACTTGGTTTCGGAATGAGCGATCTTGCTGTAATAATTTAAATTGATACGCTCGTAAATCCCAACGATGAGGTACGTTTCGTATATGCATTGGAGTAGTAAATTCCCTTGAAATATTAATCGCTCAGTCAATTAATGAGCTTCCGACCTTTGGCTAAGTTGATCTTTTGTGTATGAATATAAGGGTTGGTAATGTGAAGTAAGTATGATATTGAGAATTTGTGCATAAGAAATTATCCGTTTAGCCATATGAATGCTATACTTTAGTTGTGTCTAATTTCATGGCTCAAAACTTACTAAGCATTAAATGCTTACTCCGTTTCTGTGATTCTCTGTTTTATAGATTTTGGTTCGTCAGCTATCGGACTCGGGATTGTCAAAGTCGAAGTCGTCCACACTATCGAAGCCCCCCCCTTGGTACACTTTTGGTTGAACTCTGAAATGGCATGTATAGGACTACCCTTTTTGTTGTTGGTCATGTACCCTCTGGTTTTGTATAAATTTGGATAGCCATGCGAAAATGGCTTATATACACTTTGAGCATAGTATTATAATCGTTTTGTATGTTGTTCATTAAGAGGTATGGAAATGTTTGGAAACGATTAGCCATTGGAATGGTTAATCATGATCATATCTTGTGCTATATATGCTAAAGGGCTAGTTGAATCATGGAAATTATGAAATAGGTAAAGTCTACCTTGAAAACTGATGCTGACAGCAGCAGTGGTGTGGATTTGAAAAATCACTAAAAATAGTAAGAATGGAATTAAATAGTGAATAAATTATTTAATTGAACCTTGATGAATCTATTTTCATAGGGAAGTAATGAAATGATCATATGAACAGTATTTTATGAGATTTTAAAGTTTTTGTGAAACAGGGCCAGAGCGGTTTCTGGATTCTCTGTTCGGACTTCGGAAATTCATTATAAATTAACCAGAGATAGTTAGAAGTCATGCCATATATGTATAGATTCCTTCTCTAGTCTAGTTTCTTTAGAAACAAACGGTATAAGTATTGAAGCCCTGTACGGGGAGATATATAAGTCGTAATGCATGAAGGTCAGAGCAGTCGAACCCTGAAATAGGGGAGAATTTAACTAATAAACTGTACTAAT
Organism: Gossypium hirsutum; assembly: GCF_007990345.1. Classification (NCBI taxonomy): domain Eukaryota; kingdom Viridiplantae; phylum Streptophyta; class Magnoliopsida; order Malvales; family Malvaceae; genus Gossypium; species Gossypium hirsutum. The sequence continues at coordinate 42,067,451 of NC_053435.1, read as the reverse complement.
AGGCCTGACCAAAAATTATAGAAACAAATTTTTAGATGTATATATGAGTTTAGTTTCAGGGAAAATTTACGAAACTAATTTTCGAGTTTTGGAACTCAAGATATGATTTTTAAGGTGATAGTGACGCAGTTAGCCAGCTAGTCTGGAAATTTTTAAAATGGACTGTAAATGAGGGCATTAAGTCCGTTAACCCCTCGTGTCCGACTTCGACAACGGTCTCGGGTACGGGGTGTTACACAGAACTCCCTCATTGTTCAGTCCAAACTCAAAAGTATCCCTATTCTTAACCTGCCAGAATCGAGAAACTAGGGACTCATCCCTCGACTGTTTTTCCTTAATCTCATCCACCCAGGTCGGCCTAACTTGCAATTCTGCTAATAGACTACCGTCGTCATACAGTCTCAAACGAGCAAACATGGCTCTCAGATCAGATACAGTTCTACGACTTAGGGCATCAGCCACCACATTAGCTTTGCCTGGGTGATACTCAATCGTGCAGTCATAATCCTTAAGCAACTCTATCCATCTCCGCTGCCTAAGGTTCAGCTCCTTCAGAGTCAGCAAGTATTTAAGACTCTTATGATCTGTGTATATAATACACTTTTCTCCGTACAGGTAATGTCTCCAAATCTTAAGCGCAAAGATTACCACTGCCAACTCCAGATCATGAGTAGGACAGTTAACTTCATGTGGTTTAAGCTGTCGCAATGCATAAGCAACCACTTTACCCTCTTGCATCAGCACACAACCCAACCCTACATGTGATGCATCACTGCATACGATAAAATCCTTTCCAGACTCCGGCTGAATCAGTACAGGTGCCTCGGTCAGAGCTTTCTTCAGTTTCTCAAAAGATTCCTGTTATTTCTCAGTCCAAACAAATGGTACTCCCTTCCTTATAAGCTTTGTCAAAGGCGCCGCCATCACAGAAAATCCTTCCACAAACCTTCTATAGTACCTAGCTAAACCTAGAAAACTTCAAATTTTCGACACTGACCTCGGTGGCTTCCATTCTAGAATCGCTTCAATCTTTCGAGAGTCCACCTTGATCCCTTCAACAGAGACAACATGCCCCAAGAAAGTTACCTCTCTCAACCAGAACTCACACTTACTGAATTTCGCATAAAGCTCCTTCTCCCTCAACACTTGCAGCACCATACGAAGATGCTCATCATGCTTCTCCTCAGTTTCAGAATAAACCAGAGTATCGTCGATAAAGACGACCATGAATTGATCCAAGTATGGTTGGAACACTCGATATCAGATCCATAAATGCCGCAGGTACGTTCGTCAACCCAAATGGCATAACCAAGAACTCATAGTGACCATACCGAGTTTTGAATGCCATCTTCTGTATATCCACCTCCTTAACCCTCAACTGATGATACCCAGATCGAAGGTCAATCTTGGAAAATACTGAAGCTCCTCTAAGTTGGTCGAATAAATCATCAATTCTCAGCAGTGGGTACTTCTTCTTAATCGTTAGTTTGTTCAACTGCCGATAATCGATGCACATCTGCATTGACCCATCTTTCTTCTTTACGAACAACACTGGTACTCCCCAGGGAGGCACACTTGGTCTAATGAAGCCTCTATCCCATAACTCTTGAATTTTGGCTTTCAGCTCCACCAACTCCTTCGGTGCCATCCTATAAGGTGCAATGGACACCGGTGCCGTTCTAGGCAACAAGTCGATTCCAAACTCAACCTCTCGGTTCGGGGGAAAACCCGAAAGCTTCTCTGGAAAAACATCTTGAAAATCCTTGATGGTTCTAACTTTATCGACTGTCAGATCCTCAATTTTTGATTGGCTTACAAATTCCAAATAATCCTCACATCCCTTTTGAATCCATTTCTCGGCTCTCAATGCCGGCACCACATTAGACAGATAATCCCTACGTTCACCTATCACCAAAACCTCCTCATCCTTTGTGGTCTTTAACAGTATTCGCTTAGCAGCACAATCCAGAGTAGCCCTATGCTTAAAAAGCCAATCCATTCCCAAAATGAGATCAAATTCTCTAAAAGGTAGCTCCATCAGATCTCTAGAGAAAACTTTTCCTTGAGTTTCTATAGGCACATCTCATACAGTTTATCTACCCTAACCGAGTGACCCAAAGGACTTAGTACAGATACCCCACTCACGGTCTCCTCAGAGCGCACACCCAGTGACCCAGATATAGCACATGCAACATATGAATGGGTAGCTCCAACATCTATCAACGCAGTGTATGGCATACTGGAAATAAAAAACGTACTAGTTATGACGTCAGGTGCATCACCCTCCTCTCGACGACGAGCTGCATACACCAACGCCGGCTTACGAGCCTCAGCAAACCCAGCACCCCTGCCAGGCACTCTCTTCCTCGACCGTTTCCATTACCACCTCTGCCTTGCCCACGTTCTCTCGGAAACTGTGGTCCACCCCTCACTAGTTGAGCGACCCTCTGTTCTAAAACTTGAACATGATCTGGTTCCTAGGGACAATCCTTAACCTTATGCTCCATATATCCACATCGGAAACAAGCACCAGAATGTTTTCGACACTCGCCCATATGCATCTTCCCACAATTCCTACAACCCTGCGGTCTAACAGCATTCATCGGTTCTGCTCGAATTGGCTTCATTACCCTTGCTCTCTTAACATTCCTGTTCATACCACCTGAAAGTCCTGAATCTCTCCTAAAATGGTTTTGATCTTTCTCACGATTCTGTCTTTCTGTATGCTTCACTTCCTCAGCTATCTTAGCTTTCTCCACTAAAGCAGCTAAGTTACGCTCCCTCTGCGGTGCAATCAGCACCCTAAGTTCATCTCTCAGACCATCCTCGAAGCGTACGCTACGCTCATACTCTGTAACGACAATCCCAGAAGCATACCGGCTCAGTCTCAGAAACTCAGACTCATACTCAGCCACTGACTTACTCCCTTGGACTAGGTTCAGAAATTCTTTTCGGTGAGCATCCACGTAACTAGCCCCAACATCCTTTCCTTTGAAGGCTGTCTTAAATAGTTCCCAAGTCACACTGTTAATAGGAGTTCCATCTCTCACCGTGAGGCACCACTGATAAGCCTCATCCCTGAGTAACGATATGGCTCCCTTCAGCTTCTGCTCTACAGAGCAGTCCAGATAATCCATAATCCACTCTGTGGCTTCTAACCAATACTCAGCCACATTCGGAGCTACACCAGATATGCCCCTAAATATCTCTGCTCTATTGGCCAGGAGCCGCTTAGAAATAGACCCCCGAATTCTGTTTCTCGTACTTTCCCCAGCAACCCTTTCTAAAACTCGGAGCATTGCCTGGGACAGAGCATCGTCCCCGACACCTCGATCATGAGACTCTACCTCCATTGCCGGTGGTACCGGTGCATCTACTGCCGGCACATGTCCTGAAGACGAAGATTCAGCCTGAGCATTACCTCAGCCACGTCCACAGCCTCTTCCACGAGCTGCTCGTGTACTCATTTCGTATTATCTGGTTAAGAATTTTATGAAACAGTTTAATATTTCAGTGTTTATTATAGATGTCTTATGAATAAAGTAATTCAGAGTTTGAGTTCGTTTCTTTTTGCGGTAGCCTAGCTACAGTCTCAATCTACTTATCAGAGTTTCTATAGTTCCAGTGTTACCTTAACTAAAGTACCATGATAAGGTTTTGTACAAGCATATAACATATATTTCCGAAACAATCAGAAAGGCTCAGAAAACTTACAGACTTCAGCCGGAGATTCGGTGTGCCACCTTCTAAAAACCCTAATTTTAGAAAACTGATTTTAATCTTTAAAATCATCTATTTGTAAAGAGAAAATATTGGAAACATTCTCAAAAACAATTTATAATCAAGTTCCAATAAAAAATGATTTTCGAAAACCTTTATTCAGTGTTTCTTCACAAACTCTCGTTTTTAGACCCATTCCACAGCCGAGTTGTTGCAACTTGACTCTGATACCACTAAATGTGACACCCCAAACCCAGCCCAGATGTTATGGCCAGATCTGACGTGTCACATGGACTTACGACTTAGTATGCATTCGTTGGTTTAAGTGATTGGGGTGGTCTTTGTAAAAATAGCAGTTGAATGAAAAGCTGGTTTATCAATCTTTAGGCTATCCATTTTTTGTGCTTGTTGAGTCTTGAAAACGTTCATTAATTTTGAAAACTCGCGCAGCCTAACACTAGCAGTTTTGTCATAGTATAAATATAATCAGAAAATAAAACCATAGTGGAAAAAAGAAATTTAAATAGCGGCCTTATTACAACTTAAAACCCAAAATTAAATCCGAATATAAAAATAATAAAAAAAACTAACTTAGAAAAACCAACTTTGCAGATGATGTGGCCACTCCGAATCCCTCACGGCTCTAAGCCCACTATGGTTGGGGATTTCCTGCAGAGATGAAAATAAAAGGTGAGTTCGGTAAACTCAGTATATAACATAACCCAACCATAGCCCAAAACAGATCAAACCTCAGAGTCAGACTTATCTGGGCCTTAGCCCAGTACAGAAATCAGAATGAAACCCATAGGCCCATAGCAGACATAGAACAAATATATCATGAATGCAGAAATCCCAACCCAGAGCCATCCATAACACCCCTGTACCAGCCTTACACCATTTGGGGAGACTACTCGACCCACCCAACCGCTACACACCACATAAATTACAGCGAGGCTGCCAGATATTATGATGAAGTCACCAGATATAGATATTGTGGCTATGCCACCAGAACAGATATATATATGTGGCGAAGCCACCAGATTGCAGCGAGGCTGCCAGATATTGTGACGAAGTCACTAGAACAGATATATGTGGCGAGGCCACCAGATTGCAGCGAGGCTGCCAGAACGCTTCCTCTATCAATGTAAACCCATGTCCCATGCAACAGAAATAATATGTCCTGGCATACGTATACAGAAACAGAACATCATGCTTTTAAGAAAAAAGTAACCCTAGGGGTAAAATCGTAATTTTACATGCATAAGGGTATTTCAGTAATTATTACCTATTGCTAAGGTTTCATGCTCATTCTAACGTTTACCAAGTAATCAGAAGTACTTACCTCGACTTTTTACCAAAGTGGGCCCGTTGGCCCATTGGCCCGTTTTCGGCCTATTAAGCCCAAAAATACAATTGTGCACGAAAATGCACACTCTGCACTCTAATCATCCAAATGCACCATATTCATTAACAACTGTCTCACGAGTGCTCGCACGCTCACGAGTTCACAAAATACCAATGTTTCAGTATTTCGGCTTTTACCGATTCAGTCTAGGGGAGGGTGTTGTTTACACACCTGGTTGACGACAATTAATGATGATATCTCCCACACGATAATCCTGTTAGGAGACTGCAGTTAATCCGCGCTCCAAACACTCTTAGCTGACGCCCAACCCAAACGAGCACGTCACAAAACGAAAGGGATCAGCGAAGAAGGGTATGCCTACTCTCCTCATGGTTTGCTCTATTTAAAGCCATCTCTCCATCTACTCTTATGTTAGCTTCCCGATGTGGGATCCATCCATCACCAGAGTTTAAAACCAACACCAACTCTTGCCGTCCCAACATAGCAAAATAATCAACCTTTGCGTGCCAAGGGATTTGAACCAAAGTCCTCTCACATGCCAACTCACGCCACCACCACTAGGCCATCAACTCATTTGTGTCATAAATCCAACACATTAAACTTTAAAGCGCACCTACTTGCTTCTAGATTTATTGAAAAGAAAAACCAAAATATATTGCAATAGCCAAGACTTGAACCTTAGACCCCTTGCTTCCTCATGGCGTCACTTCCTTGTCCCCTAAGTGGCGCCACCTTGCCACTACACCACACTCCTTTTTGTGTCATCTTTTACCCCTTTACTCTTAAAAGCCCAAACGCCAATTGCATCACTTATTCATAAAATTAAAATTTCGAAGACTACCACGGATTTAACTTAAGTTTGGGCCTTCCAAAGGCCCACTAACCTACTAAAATATCTATTTTAACGAACCAAAACACACACAAATTTTTAAAATCACAGAAACATAGAAAACCCGAAAATTGGGGCGTTTCATGGTCATTTGTTATATGTGTCATTATTAATGTGGGCAAATCTGTTTGCCTATAATGGATTATTGTTCCAATTGTATATAGCCATGAATGATGGCTTACGTTGATTACTAGTTTATTCATGTGTTAATTCCCTCTTGTGAATGTGATGTTAATATTTTTTTAATGGGCTAAGTATGATATGTATTGTGCCTTCGAATTGATATGAGTGCACGTGTGAATAGGGGTGGCAAATGGCTTGGTAAATAGCCTTGTTTTTGTCCACACGGGTAGACACACAGACGTGTGTCTAGGCTGTGTGTGACACATGGTCCGGCCCATGGGCGTGTGATCCAGTCATTTGTCCCCTGCACCTTAATTATTGCAAAATAGAATGCTCATAGAGTACATGGGCGTGTGTCTCAACCGTGTGAAGGACACGACCTAAGCACACGGGCGTGTGGCTTGGCCATGTGACTTCAATTTGTTGACGACGTCATAAATAGAGAGTTACACGGTTAGGAACACGGACGTGTGTGACCACATGGCCTGCCCACATGGGCGTGTCACAAGCCACACGGGCGTGTCACAAGTCACATGGGCGTGTGACCCCTGTTTTAGTAAAAATTCACTAAGTGTCGTAAAATTTTCTAAAGTTCTCGGTTTAATCCGGAACCGCCCAAAAAGAAGGTTTTGAGCCTTGTAGGATCATATTAGGGATTATATGAGTATTTGAAAAAAATTTAATTTGGACGAAAATTATGACTAAGAAATGTATGTTTGCTCATGCTTAAGCCCGGTAATGCCTCATACCCTGTTCCGGCATTGAATACGGGTAAGGGGTGTTACATAATAATTATATTAATCTTGGGTAATTGTTAATAAATTATGTGGATTTTGTTTCAATGTTAATATTGGACATGAATTTATAAAGTATGCAAAATTATGATTTATTACATATTTTTTGTGCATAAATAATATTATTTTCATGTTAATTTTTATTATGTAGTGGGTTCATGGAAGATGAGATTATCATAATGTTGGATGGATATGAACACATCCACCTTACTTGGATGGCAAAACCATGCAAAATTGGGTCATAAGAATGTTAATTTTACCCAGCTAAAATTGAGTCAAGCCCAATGTAACAGCCAATTTTTAGTGAAATCAAAACATTAGTTTTGGGACCACAAATCCAATGATTAAATTAATATCTTATTATCATTTTAATGTTTATGGAATGTTAGTAAGGTCGTATAGAATTTTGTTAAGAAATTTTGACATTTGCATGCTTAATTATGTAAAAAGGACTAAATCGTAAAAGGTGCAAAAATGGAGTTCTATTTGTTACGAGGGTTAAATTGCTATGGAACTTAAATGAAAGTGGACTTATATGGTAATTAGACCATTTATAATCTTAGTGGACAAAGATGGGCATAAGATTATATAATTTTAATGTTAAAAGCCAAGGTTAATTTAGTAGTTAGTAAAATTATCATAAAACAAAAACAAAGAAAACAAAGACCATTTATCATCTTTGTTGTTCATCTCTCCACTAAAATTAGGGTAAATAGAACCCCATTGAAAAAGCTTGAAGGTTCAACCAAGTCCTTGCTTGAATGTAAGTAGTTTTTGAGCCTTTTATTGATGATTTTTATGTTTTTGGGATCGTTATAGCTTAACCTAGCTAACCCGGGGATCAACTTTCAAAAATGTTAAAGATATAGGGTTTTTCCATGAATGTTCTTGCCTGATTCTTGATGTTTTGTAAAAGATTATGAGTCATTGTTGATAAATAAACAAGTTTTGTAAAGTAATTTTTGAATAAATTGTCATTTAGGGTCTTATTTGTAAAATTGATAAAGGTTCATGGTGAAGTTGTGAAATGATAGTTTTTATGAATGGATATAGGTCCCTAGTGAATTTGGCTAGCAGGAGATGATGATTAAAGTGCTTAAATATCAATTATGAGCTTAATGACTAAATTGTAAAAAGTTAAAATGTTAGGAGCAAATTTTGCAATAGTATGAAATACGGAATGAATTGAATAATTGAAGTACTAAATGGATTGAATTTGTTTATTTAGATCAAGAGAGACCTCATACAGATTTAAATCGGGGAAAAGTGAAAGCCTCGGATTGATCGACTTCTTTTTTACGCTCAAATCGTCAAGGTAAGTTTGTATGATTAAACATCCTTTTAATGTTATATTGATCTATATGTTAATATGTTATCTCCCATGTAACTACATGATGAATATCTGACATTTCCATGACAGTTATCAAGCTCTATTTGAACCTTACGAATTTGTAGGATACAAATTACATGTCATTAGGGTTTCATATTTTGGGTGCTGGTCTTGAATGATGAGGTCCTACATTTGTTGTGAATACTCCATAGGTCATGTGAGCAGCATCGTGTAGCTTACATTCCAACCTACATCTCGTGTGAGCATGCCAATTTCACAGCTCATGTGAGTAATGATGTAAAGGATAGGTTACGATTATATGTTTAGCACACTTCATGTGTGAGCTTTTCCGAGTATCCAATGATATTCTAAATGGTTCAATAAGCATGAAAAGGAAGTGGTCAAATGAACTAGATCATGTATTTATAAAAAGGATTGAAATGGAAAGCTTCAATGTAAGTATGTTTATGTTTATGAAAATGATGCATTCAAAAAAAGTATGTTCATGTACAAATAGCATACCTTATGTTAATTCAAGTGAATTAAGTTTGAATGAACTAACATGTGTTGTTGATGGTGCTTAGGCTTGTGCCAAGCTTATGGTTAGATTATATCATGCTTAATCTTAATGTTATGTATTGGAATGTTAAGTTATGTTCATGTTTTACAAACTTATTAAGCATTATGTGCTTATGTAGTTTTCTTTCTTATGTTTTATAGAGTAGCAAAAGCTTGATCAGTTTGGAAGCTCATCGGAGATCTATCCGACTATCCAGCTAACTTGGGCCCTTAACCTCATCCAAGATCAATGATGGAAAGTAGACACTTCCTGCCTTCTTTCTAGCACAATTGTGGATCTCCTTGAGAAATAATTTTCCCAACATTGATAAACCTTTCTGTCATAATTGCATACAATAAAAGCATTCATTCCATCAAGATGGTGGAACTATGTGAGATAGGCATGAAGCTATATCAAACAAAGTAGAACCATACCTTAGCCACTGGTTTTAAATATAATCTTCAGTGAGAATGACTACCATATTTTCTTATAATCCATTGGGATCCTGGATTTGTAACAATATTAACCACTTGTTAAAAAAAATCCCAATTTATATTTTTCATCATGGCAAAATACTCATCTTCTTCAACATCAAATAGATTAAACAAATCATTAATGGACTTAGAAGTAAGGGGTACCTTCTTTTTATGAACAAGAACTTCGAAAGCATCTGGCACAGTTAAGTTGTCATAGAATTCTCAAACTAACTCTCCTTTATGTATTGATCACACATCATAGAAATAGTTCCAATCGATGGTGTTAATTGTTTTTTTTAATTGGCAAGGGCACCACTAACTTGTCATTGCTTTCCAAATTGAAACCTTTTTTCTGGCATCATAGGTTGATTTTTGAATATGGAATCAAACCTTTCTTTTGCTTTCTCATCTTGAATCACGATACGATTTTTGGCAGAGGTCTTGGAAGATCTAGTTCTTTTGTAAGATAATGTGATTTTCCCTAGAAAAATAGGCAAAATTTTGGCAAAAGGAAAGGAAAAGAAATCGACAATGGATGGTTGCAAGAGGTTTGCGACTGCGATAGGCTTGCAACAACAACGGGATTGCAATGGCAGAAGGCTTGTAGCGGTGATAAGATTGCTCTAGAAAGTGCTATGTAGCGATGATAGTAAGACTCCAGAAAAAGACTGGTGACGGCTGTGACAGCCCAAAATTGACCCTAGTCGGGAAGTGGTTTCGGGACCGCTAAACCGAGTCACCGAAAGGTTTGAATGCGATGTTCATTATCTAGAATATGTAATCATGAATGTGTGAAAATTTCAAGCTTCGATTTAGTCGATTGCATGTGAATTTAGTCAATAGGACTTATATGAGAAAATTTTAAAATGTGATAGGTCAATGCATGAGGACCTATTAGTGCATGTGGAAGAAAAAGGGGACTTGCATGTCAAATTCCCCCTCCCTAATATGTAGTGGCCGGCCATGCTATGGGTGGAAACATGTTGGGAACATGTTGGCCTAGTGAAGTATGTAGGAAAAAATATAATAAGAAGTATGGGGAAATAAAGAAATGGAAAAAGGAAAGGATGGGTGGTAATTGTTTCTTTCCTCCCCTTTTGCCGTGAAAGTAAGAAGGAAAAACAAAAACAAAAGTGTCCATCTTTCTTCATTTCCCCTTGGCCGAATGTTCTAAAGAAGAAAGAAAAAAATTTGTTCATCTTTTATCATCCTTGGCCGAAAATGCTAAGAAGAAGGGGGAAGGGGAAGTAAGACATTCGGCCACTCCTTCTAGTCTTGAATAAGGTATGTAATGCATGGTAGCTTTTGGAAATTGTTGAATGTATTAAGCTAGTTACTAAGTCCCTTACTTAGCCCATGTTCAAATCTTGAATATTGTTGGTAACATGAGCAATCGGTCATTTTAAGTCACTATTAAGGTAAGGAAGTATGTACTAGCTTTTGAAATTTTAGTTGATATTGAGTGAGTTATCAAGTGATTTTTGTAAACCATGTTGAAATTTCGATTTTGGGGGTGAGTATGGTTTTCGGCTATAAAAGATTAATATGTTTTGTGTTGAAGTTTTTGGTGATTTTGAGTAGTTAGGGCTAAATTACAAAAACAAATTTTTGAAGGACTCAAAGGTGAAATAAATGAGATGTATGGACTTATATGGGCACTAGGAAGATTCGGCCCTTAAGGAGTGTGACCAAACTTTGTGTATCTTGTGTTTTGTGGAATAAAGACTAAATTGTGAAAGTGCGAAATATTAGGGGTAAAAATGTAATTTACCCATTTATGCGTTATTAGACTAAATTGAATGAAAATATGTTAAATTAAGGCTTGGCAAGCTAGCTATTAAGGTGAAATGCTAATGTTAGTATTTGATTCGGTAATAATCTGTTTGGGGACAGCAGCAGTAAGGTGATTTTGGAAAATCGCCATAATTTGTAGGAGTTGAATTAGAAGCTGAGTGAATTATGCCATTAAAGCTTGAAGAGTCTATTTTCTTACAAAAGAAACTATGAAAACAAAAGAGTTACCGATCTTGAGATATTTGAAGTATTGTGGGGCTGAGTCAAAATGACTACTAGATTCCCTGTTCTGTTTTAGAAAATCATTATAAATTGTACAAAAATGATTATAAGATAAAATTTATATGCTTAGACTCCTTAATGAGTCTAGTTTCAAATGAGATCAAATACAACACATTTTGAATTCTGTAAAATGAGAAATTTGATTCGTAGTGAAGAGTGGTCAGAATAGTCAAACAGTGAAACAGGGGAAACTTTAAGAAAAATCTGGTATTGATTGGCCGAGGCAAAAATTCTGAAATTTTATGGATGGAAGATATACGAGTCTATATTCAGGGAAAATTAACGGCTAGTGATTTGGAGTTTTGTAGCTCCAGTTATAAACAATTTAGCGACTACTGCTCAGGAAAACAGCTCGTAGTGAATATGTGATTTTGTTGTAAACATTAATGAAAATTTGCCAATGAGTTATTTATTGACTATTATAAAGCTTACTATAATCTATGTGTGTGAAAGTCAAATCAATATATATATTATTCTGAAAGTAATACTTGAATAGTCGATTAATGACTATTTTAAATTATTGATTTGGCTCAAGGAGTTAAAGGAGGTGAATCGAGCAAAGGCAAAGAAAAGGTTATCGAGTAGCCGAGTTGGAACCTTCTTACCCAACACGAGGTAAGTCATTAAGCATGTAGTTGGTATTATTTCAAATGGTCATAATGTGTATGTATTGATGCTGAATGGAATGAATAAATATACATATATATATATGCATGTACGTATGTGATGATGAAATTGTTGAATGAAAGAAAAGAGGTAAGATGTACTGAGTTGTTGATCTCGGCACTAAACGTGCGGGATAACCATTTATGACCGTGAGATTGGCGCTAAGTGCGCGGGATTAAATTGTACAGCACTAAGTGTGCGATTCGACTATGTTGCACTAAGTGTGCGAAATGAATATGATGCACTAAGTGTGCGAATTGACCATGCGGCACTAAGTGTGCGAGTTTGACTATGTGGCACTAAGTGTGCGATTTGATTATGTAGCACTAAGTGTGCGAGTTGATTATATAGCACTGAGTGTGCGGACTCGATATACATTCGTGAATCATTACGGACACTATGTGTGCGACACTATTGAGTCGATCGCGGACAGCGGATCGGGTAAGTGTTTTGAGTACATGGCTATTATGTGCTATGCTTATACTTGGTGTTGAGCTCGGTAAGTTTGAACCTATGTGACAAATATACTTGAAGTCACGTACATAAAATTTATCGTAGGATGGGTGAAAGGCCGTTTAGTCGTTTGATTGTAACGAAAATAAATTGATTTATGAAAATGTTTCAATGTCCTATTGATGAGTATATGGAATGTGAATGCATGAATTGATATGAAATTGAATTGATAGGTTGGAGGAACTATGGTATGGTTCGGAATGGATGGAGTAATTAGCCTCGTTCCATTTTGTTTTCTCTTGTGATAATGTTATTGATGGATGGTAGTGCATAGCTTATGACTTACTGAGTTATAAACTCACTCGGTGTTTCCTTGTCACCCATTATAGGTTGCTTGGACTCATCTATTTTTGCGTGGTCGGGCCGTCATCGAAGTCATCACACCGGATAGCAAGTTTTGGTACTTTCTTCTTAGTTGGCTTAGAAGAACATTTTGGCATGTATAAGCTAGTACGTTGTGTTTGAATTATGGCATGTAAACTTTAAGCCATGCGAAAATGGCACGAATGTTCGATTGAGTTGGATCAAGGGTAGGCATGAAATGGACCTAGTTACTTTCGTAACAGATGCTGGAAGCAGCAGTGTCATGAGATTGAAAAATCACTAAAAATAGTAGGAGTGGAATTAATTGATGAATAAATTATGTAATCGAAGCTCGATGAGTCTGTTTTCATGAGGAAGTAACGAAAAGATCATATGAGTAGTATATTAAGAGATAATCAGATTTTTGTGGGACAGGGCCAGAAAGGTTTCTGGATTCCCTGCTCCGACTTTGGAAATTCATTATAAATTAACCAGAGATAATTAGGGGTCGTACCATATATGTACAGATTCCCCTCTGAGTCTAGTTTTCGTATAAACAAACGGCATCAGTATTGAAGCCCCGTGCAGGGAGATATCCAAGTCGTAATGGGAAAAGGTCAGTGTAGTCGACCCCTGCAATATGGGAGATTTTGACTAATAAACTGTACTAATTGGCCCAACCAAAAATTCTAGAAAAAAATACATAGATGGGCACATGAGTCTAATTTCTGGGAAAAATCACGAAACTGATTTTCGAGTTACGAAACTCAAGATATGATTTTTAAAACGACTAGTACACAGATTGGGCAGTGTCTGGAAAATAAATTTTATAAGGGGTTAAAGTCAGTTAACACCTCGTGTTCGACTCCGGTGTCGGTTTCGGGTTCGGGGTGTTACAACGGCAATAATGAGGGTTTTGCAACAAGGGAAGGAAATTAGGGAGATTCTTTAGGATTTAAGCCCGACGACTAAGAGGAAAAAAGAATTAGTGGTTAGAATTTAAGCTAATTGCTTGAATGGTTGTGAAAAATATGGTGGTAAAGACGGGTTTATATAGTAGTAAATTAAGGCAAACTTGTAGCAAAAATTTAGCTACAAGGGTGGCTTGTGCGGCAAGCTAAGATGGGAAAGAAAGTGGTGGCAAGAATAGGGTTTGGGGAACCCTTTGGACAGCAATATAAAGTAATTTTTCTCCTCTTTATTTTTTGAGGCCTTAAACCCAAACTGTATTTACAGATTAGACTACTTAAAATAAAATAAACTGATTAGTACTTGTTCCAATTTGACCCCCTTATTAAACATAAACAAGTAAAATTAACATTAAAAATAAGGTTAAAATGACAATAAAAAATTTGAAGTTAATTAGAAAATTTCTTCTCAAAAGATTACATTAAATTAATTCACAGGAAAGGTTGGGTGCCACAAATGGTTTCACTTAAGTTCCAATCTCCTTAGACAGAATTAATTAAATGTACTAATTTAATAAAATCATTTTTAACTATTTATTAAAAAGTAAAAACATGAAAAATTAAGGGTCTATTAAATTGAACGAATTTTCAATTCTCTCCTCTTCACCACCCTAATATTGTTTGAGACATTGACCATTAATTTTGAAGGTACCTCCCTGGTTGTTGTGCAATTATACAACTCCACATGAATAAACTTTATAGATGGTATAAGGTCCTTTCCATCGGGACTTGACTTCCTAGGAAATAACCTTAGCCTCGAATTAAACAATAATAATTTTTGGCTTTCTCGAAATTCATGAGGTTGTACAGGACTGTCATACATCTCTTAGTCTTTTCTTTTTACATCTTGGCATTCTTGTATGAAAATAACCTTAACTCTTCCAACTCCTCAAGCTGTAACATTCTTCCCTTAGTTGCTTACTTACGATCCAAATTTAATTGTTTCAAATCCAGTGAGCTTTATTCACCAATTCAAGTGGCAAATGACACACCTTTCCAAATACTAACCGATAATGAGTCATTCCTATTGGCATCTTAAAAGTAGTTCGGTAGCCTAATAGAGCATCGTCGAGCCTTTGAGACCAATCTTTTCTGTTAGGGAGCACTACCCTTTAAAGAATACCTTTAATTTCATGATTCACCCTTTCAACTTGCCCATTTGACTGTGGGTTATAGGCAGTAGCAATTTTATGTTTCACATCATACTTGTCAAGACACCACTTAAGCCATTTATTTACAAATTAGGATCCTTCATTGCTAATTATAGCTTCTAGAGTCCCAAACCATGTAAGCACATGCCCATGTAGGAATTGCATAACTACCTTAGCATCATTTGTTAGGTATGCCTCGGCTTCAACTTACTTGAATACATAATCCACATTTCCTAAAATATACATGTTCCTAAAAGAAAAAGGAAACAGCCTAGAAAATTAATGCCCCATACATCGAATAATTCAATGTCTAAAATGTTTGTCAAGGGCATCTTGTTCCTTCTTAATCTGTTTCCAGTCCTTTGGCATCTATCACAGTTTTTCACATATACATACGCATCCTTAAATATTGTTGGCCAAAAGAATCCTACTTGTAAAATATTTGCTGCAGTACAATAACCACCAAAGTGTCCCCCACATGGTGATGAATGCAAATTATACAAGATCTTGGCGATTTCACTTTTAGCTACACACTTGTTGATTTGTTATCTGCATATTGTTTAAATAAAAATAGATCCTCCCAAAAGTAATATCAAATATCATAAAGGAATTTCTTCTTTTGTTGGTATACCATTTCTAGAGGAATTATTCAACATGCTAGATGATTTGCAAAATCAGCAAACCAAGGTGTTTCATGAATTTGACTTACCTCGAAGATCTGCTTACAAGGAAAATTTTCATTAATTGGAACAAGCGAAGGGGTTACCTCATTTTGTTCCAACCTTGATAGATGGTTAGCTACTTGGTTTTCAACACCCTTTCTGTCTTGAATTTCAAGGTCAAATTCATGGAGCAATAGTATCCATCGAATTAACCTTGATTTAGCATCTTTCTTTGCAATTAAGTACTTAATGACTGCATGGTCAGTAAATACTATAAATTTAGTACCTATAAGATATGAGTAAAACTTGTCAAAAGCAAAAACTATAACAAAGAGTTCTTCCTCAGTTATCGTGTAATTGAGTTGGGGTCCTGTCAAAGTTCTACTTTCATAGTAGATACGTTGAAACACTTTACTTCTTCTTTGACCCACCACAGCTCCAACAACAAAGTTACTTGCATCACACATCAATTCAAAAGGAGAGTTCCAATCAGGTGTAACAATTATTAGGGCTGAGATTAACCGATTTTCAATTACTCAAAAGCTTCTAAACATGCCTTGTTAAAATAGAAAACAATATCTTTTTCTAAAAGCATGCACAAAGGTTAAAATTTTTTTGAAAAATCTTTGGTAAACCTTCGATAAAAATCGGCATGGCCTAAGAAACTCCGAACTCCTTTCACACTAACTTGTAGTGGTAATTTTTCAATTACATCCACCTTTGCTTTCTTAACTCTGATCCTATTTTTGGAAATTTCATGTCCTAAGACAATTCCCTCCTTAACCATAAAATGGTATTTCTCCCAGTTAAGGACAAGATTCGTCTCCTTGCATCTTTTTAGTACCTTAGCCAAATTACTCAAATAAGCGTCATAAGTGTTACCAAAAATAGAAAAATCATCCATAAAAACCTTAACAAAATTTTCAACCATATCCGTGAAAATTGCCATCATACAACGTTGTGGCAAGTGCATTACATAAGCAGAAAGACATTCACCTAACAGCAAATGTACTGTACAGGCAAGTAAAAGTAGGTTTATGCTAGTCTTCCACGGCTACAACAATTTGGTTGTATCCCAAATATCCATCTAAAAAGTAGTAAAATTTGTTACCTGCCAGTCGATCTAAAATCTAATCTGTGAAAGGCAACAAAAAACGATCCTTTCAAGTGGCTTTGTTCAACTTTCTGTAGTCAATACAAATTCTCCAACCTATGATAGTTCTCATTGGGATTAACTCGTTACATTCATTCTTGGCAATCGTGACTCCACCTTTCTTTAGTACACGTTATACCGGACTTACCTATGAACTATCTAAGATGGGGTAGATAATCCCCACATCTAAACATTTGATAACTTCCTTTTGCGCTACCTCTTTCAAGATAAGATTAAGTCTCCTTTTTCCATCGATTCTATCTTACTCACATTCCTCCAAAATAATCTTGTGCATATGGAAGGAAGGGCTTATAACTCAAATGTCAACTATAGTCCAACAAATTGCCTTTTAAATTTCATTAAAACATCAATTAGTTGCTCATCTTGGTGTTCTGTTAGTTCTACTGAAACAATCACAGGAAAGGTAGAATAGTTATCTAAATAAACATATTTCAAATAGGAATGAAGTACCTTTAGTTTAAGTTTAGGTGGTTCCTCGATTGACAACTTGGATTGTGTGAATTCACGA
This sequence comes from Gossypium hirsutum, assembly GCF_007990345.1. Taxonomy (NCBI): domain Eukaryota; kingdom Viridiplantae; phylum Streptophyta; class Magnoliopsida; order Malvales; family Malvaceae; genus Gossypium; species Gossypium hirsutum. The sequence goes on along the minus strand of NC_053435.1, from coordinate 42,050,173 downwards.
ACTTCCAATTCTAGTAGTTCAAACTATGCTTGTTGAACATAACTCCTCAGATTGCCTTCCATCAAAGCCAAAACTTCATCACCTTTTTTATCTTCCAATTGTTCAAACCCTACGGTTTTCTCTAATGGATCTTTTTCAAATTTACTTTCCCATTCCATAAAAACCAAGGTTTCTAATACCTCCATCATTGGACATTCCTCTACTGGATCAGGAAATTTCATCACCTTCAGAATGTTAAATGTTACTTGATTGTCTTGAACTCTAATTGTGAGTTCTCCTTTTTGCACATCTATGTACGTTAATCCCGTATCTAGGAAAGGTCTCCTAAAGATGATCGGTACTTCCTTATCTACTTCAAAATCTAACATAATGAAATCAACAGGAAAAATATACTTATCAACTCTTACCAAAACATCCTCAATCTTTCCCTCAAGATATGCTAAAGATCGATCCACTAGTTGAAGTGTCACAATAGTCAGTCTTACTTCACCTATTCCCAACAGCTTGAAAATAGATTTGGGCATCAAGTTATGTAATACCCCAAAAATTTTTACACTAAGATATTATCCTTGATATAGTAAAATAAGAAAATAAAGTGACAAAAAGGAAAATTTTGAGTTGTGTCAACCTTGGGAAGTATATTATGATATATTAATTCAAGAAATGACTAAATTATAAAGATGAGAAAATTCTTGTTGCACAAGAGTAAATACTCAAAATTTGAGGGGTTAAAGTGTAAATATGAAAAAGTTAAAGGACCAATAGTGAAAATATTTTAAGGGTGGAATGATCTAGAAACTAAGAAAAATGGATGAATTAGAACCAAATTGAATAGGTGAAAAATTATGAGGGACTAAATGGTAATTTTACCAAATTAAGTGATGACTCAAGAATGGAATTCTAAAAGATCATGAAGGGCAAAATGGTCAATTAGTAAGAGAGAGAATTCTAGAATGTAATGATTATGTTGATGATATTTTAAATTAATTAATTAGATAAATATTATTTTATTAATATTTTAATGAGTTATTTTTTTTAATATTTATTTAGTATATAAGGAAGGAAAGATGAAGAATTCTCATCATTTTTCCATGCATGCAAATGTTAGAAAAGAAGAAAATAAAGAAAGTTTCCTTTTCTTTAGAATTTAGTCCTTCCACCAAAAATTTACTATTTTCACCGAGAAATCAAAAGAATTTCCATAGCTACCAAGAGAGAAAAATGTTAAGGAGACTATGGGGAGTTAGAATATCAAATTGGATTCAAGGAATAGAAGCTGGAGAAGAGAGAAAATGAAGATGAAGATTAGAACAAGGTAAGAATATCATGATATCAATATATTTTTAAGTTTGATATTATTGAAAAAGCATCGGATTGATGTTAATGTAGAGTTTCCTTACATATGGTCCTATGTTCTTGATATGTTAGTGAAGAAAAAACAAGAGAAAGTGATGAGAAATAGTGTAGAGAATGAAAATAAGGGTGTTATAAACATGGTAATTAATATCTTGCACTAAAACAGTTTTGGACAGCAGCAGTGGTCTAACGTTGAAAAATCACCAAAAATTGTGGAAATTGAATTAGAAGTTTAATAAAATATGAAATTAAATTTTACTTAGTCTAGTTTTTCATAGAATAAATGGTGTAAGCAATGAAATAGTAAATTGTGAGATATAACAAATTTAGTTAGACAAGGTCAGATTGATTTCGGGTTCCCCTGTTCTGACTTTGTAAAATCATCAAAAATTTGAGAAAAATAATTAGGGGCTTAATTTCATATGTTTAGAATCCTAAATGAGTCTAATTTCAAGATAAACAAATGGGAACATCATTCGAATCCTGTACGAAGATATAATTAATTTTTAGTGAAGAAGTGTCAGAACTGTCAGACAGTAGAACAGAGGTGACTTTAAAGAATAAATTGTACTTATTGGCTAAACAAAAAATTCTAAAACTTTTACAATAAGAATATATGTAAGTCTAGTTTCAGGAAAGATTAGTGGATCTTAATTTCGAGTTCTGTAGCTCAAGATATAAATAATTTAGTGACTATGACTCAAGTAGACATCTTGATGTGAACATATAAGTAAATAGTGGAATTATGTATAAATTAAGGATGTGGAATGGAGAGGAGGAGGAGGAAAATATATGAATATTCAATTAGTATGGGTTTACTTTAAAAATGGCTATTTTGCATGTTTTAGGTTCATGGACTAAATTGAATAAGAGTAAAACTTTAGGGGCAATTTTGTAAAAATGTCAAAAAAGGACCAAATTGAATAAATTGAATTGTTTTAGCGTTTAAATTAATAAATTGAATGAAATTATTAATTTAGATCAAGATCGGGTGAAAAATCGAAAAAATAAAAAAATTAACAAAATGCCCCTAAATATTGATATTTTTGTAATTTAGCCAGGTAAGCTCATATAACATAATTAAATATGAAAATGTATTGATTTAATTATTGAATTGTGAGAATTATTATATGTAAATAACATGAATATGTAGCATGAAAATGTTAACATATGATATATGTGATTGATAAAAATGGTACAAGAATCCGTTCGAATATTGAATTCCGATTGGATAGGTGATTACCTTTATAAATGAGGTCTTGCATGTGTTGCAGTAAAGGCTATTCCAAAAGGAGTAATCTTATGATCTCATTATGAGAAGGAATTTCACCTAAACGGGTGACACTTGAAAAGGATACATGTACCTAAAAGGTACAACTAGAAAAGGAAATGTACATTGTGTGTGTACAGCTTAAAAAGGAAACGTACACTTTGTGTGTACACTTGAAAAGGAAATGTACGCCTTGTGTGTACAATGTAAAAAGTGGTAGCTTCGACTACCTGATCAGTGAAAAGTGGTAGTTTCGGCTACCTGATGAGTGAAAAGTAGTAGCTTCGACTATCGGATTAGTGAAAAGTGGCAGCTCTAGCTACTTGATCTGTGAATAGTGGTAGCTTCGGCTACAAGTGACAAGTGATAAGTGGTAGCTTTAGCTACATTTATCTGATCAGTGACAAGTGAAAAGTGTGGAAGTGCAAGTCCATAGTTGAACTATGGCAAAGTGATAAAGTGTGCCAATCATGGCAAAGTGATATAGTGTGCCAAACATAGCAAAGTGTTTAGTGATCAATGATGAATTGATGAATAAGACCATGGTTGATCCATGGAAAAGTGTGAAATGTAGGTATGGTATTTCCATACCGGGCTATGAAACGTAGGTATGGTGTTTCCATAATGAGTTGTGAATAGTGGCATTGAGCAAACGACGGACTCAAATCCGTAAGACGTTCTCTAATTGGACAAAGATTGGTAAGTGACATATGAAAAAAGTATTGGAAGACTTATGATTATTATTGATATTGATCTAAAATAAGTGTACCATTGATATTTAAATGATTCAATGGGTAAAGTTCTGATATGAGATAACATGAGTTTGAAATGAATTATCACAGGTTTATACCTGAAATATATGGAAATGATGGTGCGTGAAATATTGATATAATGAAATGAATGATATATGTTTATAAAGAAACAGCAAAAAAATGATAGGTATCATGACATGTAAAAATGTGATTATCTTTGATATGTTGCTACAAGGAAATTATGTATGTTGAGATGAGCAATAAACTTAAGTGTAATATGATAAGAAAATAAGTTTATCTATGTTGAATTTATATGAATATTGTGACAGCCCAAAATTTACCCTAGTCGGGAAGTGGTTTCGGGACCACAAGACCGAGTCGTAAAAATAATTACTTGCTATATTCTATGCTTATTATGTGTGAACATGAGTATGTGGAAGTTTCACTCCCTAATTTTACCAATTGCATGAGAAATTATTAATTGGGATCAATTTGAGACATTGGAAAAATATGATAGTCTAATTCAAATGGTCTATTAGTGCATGTACCAAAAAGAGTGGTTTTGCATGTCAAATTGCCCAAAAGATGATGGGTGGCCGGCCAAGGAGTGATGGTGCTCCACTTATTTCAATTTATTATGTTTTGTTTAGTTAACAAATGACTTAAAATAATTATAATAAAATGGAATAAAAGAGAAAAAGGGAAGAGGAGTGTTCATATTCTTCTCCACCTTGCCAAAACCGAAACCAAAGAAGAGAAAAAGGAAAATTCTCCTTTAGGCAATTCGGCACTACATCTTGCTAGTAGGAGGTAAGTTTTGAAGTGTTAGTTAAATCTTCTTATATGTTTAAGTCAATTTGTGAATGTATTTTGACAATATTAAGAAGGATTCAAACTTTTATGATGGTTGGACACTAAACCGTGTATCAAAGTGCTAGAATTAGTAGTTGTTTTCATGTATTATTGAATGAGTAGAAGGTAGAAAGGGGGTTTAGATGGAAGGTTCATTTGATTTATTTTTGTCCTTGTATGAGAAGAGGTTCATTGTTAAGGCCGAATGAGCATGCTAGATTAGTTGAAAAAAAAATGTTCATGCCATGAGGTAATTTGAACAATTGACCGAAACATGGAAGGAAGGGTAAGATTTATAAATTATGTTTTAGGGTGGAAGGTATAATGAAAGTTGTATTAAGCTTAATGTGCATACTTTGGCCTAAGTGTGGAGGAGAATTCGGCTAAGATAGTTGAATGTGGGTGTTGCAGATTTTTTTTAAATGTAGATTATGGGAGTAGCTATAATGGGCATTAAGATGTTGAACTTAAGAAATTAGAAGTAAATGAACTTGATAGTATTTAAGAGATAGAGGTGATAGATTAATGTTGCACATTCGGCTATGGTTAGGCATGTTGATGACCTTATCTTGATTTCAATAATTAGGCATAAAAGGGGTGGTAAAGGGGATGGAATTGTTGAATGATTAGTTGGGTAACAAAAGAGGCATTCGGCCATCTCTTGAGAGCTTGTGTGATGTTGGGTTTAAAATTAGCAAAGGTAACTTACCTAATGCATGTGCATGTGTGATTAGATTTTTTTGATGACATGATAGTTGCATGAAGTTGTTAGCCGAATATACTAACATACATATACATGTGAAATTGGATTGTAAATATTTAGCAAGGTGATTAAACTAGTTAAATTATTGATTTAGCTCAAGGAGTTAAAGGAGGTGAATCGAGCAAAGGCAAAGAAAAGGTTATCGAGTAGCCGAGTTGGAACCGTCTTACCCAACACGAGGTAAGTCATTAAGCATGTAGTTGGTATTATTTCAATGGTCATAATGTTATGTATTGATGCTGAATGGAATGAATAAATGTACATATATATATGCATGTACGTATGTGATGATGAAATTGTTGAATAAAATAAAAGAGGTAAGATGTAATGAGTTGTTGATCTCGGCACTAAACGTGCGGGATAACCATTTATGACCATGGGATTGGCGCTAAGTGCGCGGGATTAAATTGTACAGCACTAAGTGTGCGATTCGACTATGTTGCACTAAGTGTGCGAAATGAATATGATGCACTAAGTGTGCGAATTGACCATGCGGCACTAAGTGTGCGAGTCTGACTATGTAGCACTAAGTGTGCGATTTGATTACGTGGCACTAAGTGTGCGAGTTGATTATATAGCACTGAGTGTGCGGGCTCAATATACATTCGTGAATCATTATGGACACTATGTGTGCGACACTATTGAGTTGATCGCGGACAGCGGATCGGGTAAGTGTCTTGAGTACATGGCTAATATGTGCTATGCGTATACTTGGTGTTGAGCTCGGTAAGTTGAACCTATGTGACAACTATACTTGAAGTCACGTACATAAAAATTTATCGTAGGATGGGTGAAAGGCCGTTTTGTGGTTTGATTGTAACGAAAATAAATTGATTTATGAAAATGCTTCAATGTCCTATTGATGAGTATATGAATTGTGAATGCATGAATTGATATGAAATTGAATCGGTAGGTTGGAGGAACTATGGCATGGTTCGGTATGGATGGAGTAAATTGTCTCATTCCATTTTGTTCCTCTTGTGATAATGTTATTGATGTATAGTAGAGCATTGCTTATGACTTACTGAGTTATAAACTCACCCGGTGTTTCCTTGTCACCCATTATAGGTTGCTTGGACTCATCAATTTTTGCGGGGTCGGGCCGTCATCGAAGTCATCACACCGGATAGCTAGTTTTGGTACTTTCTTCTTAGTGTGCTTAGAAGATCATTTTGGCATGTATAAGCTAGTACGTTGTGTTTGAATTATGGCATGTAAACTTTAAGCCATGCGAAAATGGCACGAATGTTCGATTGAGTTGGATCGAGGGTAGGCATGAAATGGACCTAGTTACTTTCGTAACAGATGCTGGCAGCAGCAGTGTCATGAGATTGAAAAATCAGTAAAAATAGTAGGAGTGGAATTAATTGATGAATAAATTACGTAATCGAAGCTCGATGAGTCTGTTTTCATGAGGAAGTAACGAAAAGATCATATGGGCAGTATATTAAGAGATAATCAGATTTTAGTGGGACAGGGCCAGAACGGTTTCTGGATTCCCTGCTCCGACTTTGGAAATTCATTATAAATTAACCAGAGATAATTAGGGGTCGTACCATATATGTGCAGATTCCTCTCTGAGTCTAGTTTCCATAGAAACAAACGGCAACAGTATTGAAGCCCCGTGCAGGGAGATATCCCAGTCGTAATGGGAAAAGGTCAGTGTAGTCGACCCCTGCAACTTGGGGAACTTTGACTAATAAACTGTACTGATTGGCCCAACCAAAAATTCTAGAAAAAAATACATAGATGGGCACATGAGTCTAGTTTCTGGAAAAATTTACGAAACTGATTTTCGAGTTCCGAAACTCAAGATATGATTTTTAAAACGACTAGTACACAGATGGGGCAGTGTCTGGAAAATAAATTTTGTAAGGGGTTAAAGCCAGTTAACACCTCGTGTTCGACTCCGGTGTCGGATTCGGGTTCGGGGTGTTACATTTTATTGGTATCAGAGCCATGGTTTAGTCGGTTCTAGGACTACCATAGCACGTATGAGTCTAGCTATACATGCCATAATGTTAATGTTTAAAAGGGTGATGACTTCTGACGGTTGAAATGTTTTTGTCTTGATTAGTAAATGGATCCCGGTGAAGAAAGAACCCTAGCGGATGACGTTGAGAGCGTAGCGGCTGCTCCTGCACAAGGGACGCCGCCTGTTGAACCTCAGTCATCTGCGAATAATCAAGGTGAGGGGGCTAAACAAGCCTTCTTTACCATGATGAATGAGTGGGTCGCGCAATATGCCCGAGCCAACCCGGCTGTCCAACAATTCCCAAATTTGAATAATCCACCCCAAGAGCCTGTAATGCCATCAGTCGCTGATCCTGTGAGGCTGAGTAAGCCACCGGTAGACTTGATTAGGAAGCGTGGGGCCGAGGAGTTCAAGGCCATAGTAACTGATGATGCCGAAAGGGTCGAGTTCTGGCTTGATAACACCATTCGGGTGTTCGATGAATTGTCATGCACACCCGATGAATGTCTAAAATGTGCTGTATCTTTGTTGCGAGACTCAGCCTACTATTGGTGGAGGACCTTGATTTCTATAGTCCCGAACGAGCGAGTAACTTGGGACTTCTTTCAAACGGAATTCCGAAAAAAATTTATTAGCCAGCGGTTCATTGATCAGAAGCGTAAGGAGTTCTTGGAACTCAAGCAAGGCCGTATGACTGTATCTGAATACGAACATGAATTCGTAAGACTTAGTAGGTATGCCCGGGAGTGTGTAGCTGATGAGGTTGCTATGTGCAAAAGATTCGAGGAAGGATTGAATGAAGATTTAAAGCTACTAATGGGTATTTTGGAAATAAAAGAATTCGTAACACTAGTCGAACGAGCCTGCAAGGCGGAAGAACTTGGAAAGGAGAAGAGGAAGGCTGAATTTGAAGCTAGAGATTACCGTAAAAGATCGACGGGTAAAGCTCCGTTCTCAGCTGTAAAGAAGTTCAAGGAGGACATTAATAAGTCGAGGGCGACTGCGGGAATTTCCATCAGGGCAAGACCATCGATGGGCTCCCGAGCTACTTCGGTAGCTAGTGTGGGCAATAATCGTCACGAGAAACCTGAATGTCCCCAATGTGGAAGACGACACCTAGGTGAATGTTGGGGCAAGTCTACTAGCAGGGCCTGTTACGAGTGCGGTTCGAAGGACCATCTCATTAGAGATTGCACGGAGCTGGATGAGAAGAATAAGATTCAAGGTGCAAGACCTAGTGGAGTGACATCTAGAGGTAGACCACCGAGAATTTTGGAGGCAGGGTGGTAGTCAAAGGGGGGCTTCTGATACGGCCGATCGCGCCGAGAACCGTGCTCCTGCTAGAGCATATGCCATTCGCGCACGAGAGGAGGCATCCTCCCCCGACGTCATCACTGGTACCTTCACTCTCTTTGATACTAATGTGATTGCATTGATTGACCCTGGTTCTACTCATTCATATGTATACGAAACCTTAGCAACCAGTAAGACTCTACCTGTTGAGTCTACTGAGCTCGTAATTCGAGTATCAAACCCTTTGGGCCAATGCGTACTTGTTGATAAAGTGTGTAAGAGATGCCCTCTAATAATCCGAGAATCCTGTTTTCCGGCCGATTTGATGCTTTTGCCGTTCGACGAGTTTGATGTTATTCTTGGTTTGGATTGGTTAACCGCGCATGATGCGGTTGTGAATTGCAAAAATAAGACTATCGATTTGAGGTGCGCGAATGACGAAATAATCCGAGTTGAGTCTGCGGACTTAAGGGGTTGCCAGCTGTAATATCAGCAATGTTGGCCCAGAAATATGTAAGGAAAGGGTGCGAAGCATACCTCGCGTATGTACTTGATGACAAAGAGTTAGAAAAGAAACCCGAGTCGGTGCCGGTGGTTTGTGAATACCCGGATGTTTTTCCTGAAGAGTTACCGGGTTTGCCACCTGTTCGGGAAGTAGAGTTTGGAATTGAGCTTGTACCTGGAACTACGCCAATTTCGATCGCTCCGTATCGTATGGCACTAACTGAGTTAAAAGAGTTGAAAGCTCAGTTGCAAGAATTGACGGATAGAGGTTTCGCTCGACCGAGTTTCTCACCTTGGGGTGCACCAGTATTGTTCGTGAAAAAGAAGGACGGAACCATGAGGTTGTGCATTGACTATCGTCAACTGAATAAAGTGACGATAAAGAATAAGTATCCGTTACCGCGTATAGATGATCTGTTCGATCAATTAAAGGGAGCATCGGTGTTTTCAAAGATAGATTTGAGATCGGGTTATTATCAGTTGCGGATTCGAGATTCGGACGTACCCAAAACTGCTTTCAGAACGAGGTACGGTCACTACGAGTTCTTAGTGATGCCGTTTGGGCTCACTAATGCCCCTGCGGTGTTTATGGATTTGATGAATCGGATCTTCAGGCCGTATTTGGATCGGTTTGTAGTTGTGTTTATTGATGACATCTTGGTCTATTCAAGAGACGAGACCGAACATGCTGAGCATCTGAGGCAAGTGTTGCAAATTTTGCGGGATAAGCAGTTATATGCTAAGTTCAGTAAGTGTGAGTTCTGGTTAAGAGAGGTTAGCTTCTTGGGTCATGTGGTATCCGCATCGGGTATTCGAGTTGACCCGAGCAAAATTTCAGCCATACTTAACTGGAAGCCTCCGAGAAATGTTACCGAAGTCCGGAGCTTTCTAGGGCTCGCCGGCTATTACCGACGATTTGTCAAAGGTTTCTCGATGATAGCCACACCAATGACGAGGCTACTTCAGAAGGATGTTAAGTTCGAATGGACGGAGAAATGTCAGAAAAGCTTCGATCAACTGAAAACTCATCTGACTGAAGCTCCAATTTTGGTGCAACCCGAATCGGGTAAAGAGTTTGTTGTTTATAGTGACGCATCCCTACTCGGGTTGGGTTGCGTATTGATGCAAGAAGGTCGATTTGTGGCCTATGCGTCGAGACAATTGAAGCCACACGAAAGAAATTATCCGACCCATGATCTCGAACTAGCCGCCATTGTGTTTGCATTGAAAATATGGCGACATTATTTGTTTGGTGAGAAGTGCCATGTGTTTTCGGATCACAAAAGTCTCAAATATTTGATGACTCAACGAGACTTGAATCTGCGACAAAGACATTGGCTTGAGTTGTTGAAAGATTACGAGCTTGTCATTGATTACCACCCGGGAAAGGCTAATGTGGTTGCGGACGCCTTAAGCCGGAAATCACTGTTTGCTTTGCGAGCGATGAATGTACACTTGTCTGTCCTACCTGACAATGTGTTAGTAGCTGAATTAAAAGCCAAACCATTATTGACTCATCAAATTCGTGAAGCTCAGAAAGTCGATGATGAATTGGTTGCAAAACGAGCTGAGTGTGTTCCGAACAAGGAATCGGAGTTTCAGATTGATGATGATGGTTGTTTGAGGTTTAAAAGTCGTTTGTGTGTTCCAAGGAATTCGGAACTCATTCCGATGATTTTGAACGAAGCCCATTGTAGCCGAATGTCAATTCACCCGGGGAGCACGAAAATGTACAACGACTTGAAACGTCGGTTTTGGTGGCATGGTATGAAGCGAGACATCTCCGAATTTGTTTCGAGATGTTTAATATGTCAACAAGTGAAAGCGGAACATCAAGTGCCTTCAGGGTTACTTCAGCCGATCATGATACCCGAGTGGAAATGGGACCGAGTCACAATGGACTTTGTGTCCGGACTGCCATTGTCCGCAAGTAAGAAGGATGCAATTTGGGTTGTTGTTGATAGGCTGACTAAGTCGGCTCACTTTATCCCCGTGCGTACGGATTTTTCATTGGATAAACTAGCCGAGTTGTATGTTTCTCAGATTGTGAGATTACATGGAGTACCTATTTCTATCGTGTCGGATAGAGATCCGAGATTCACCTCGCGATTTTGGAAGAAATTGCAAGAAGCTTTGGGTACCCAGCTGCATTTTAGCACCGCTTTTCATCCCCAAACCGATGGTCAATCCGAGCGGATAATTCAGATACTCGAGGATATGCTGAGATGCTGCATCCTTGAGTTTAGTGGTTCATGGGAACGGTATGTACCTTTGATTGAATTCGCTTACAACAATAGTTTTCAATCAAGTATTAAGATGGCACCTTACGAGGCTTTGTACGGTCGTAAATGCCGTACACCATTGTTTTGGACCGAGCTCGGTGAAAGTAAAATTTTCGGAGTTGATTTGATTAAAGATGCCGAACAGAAAGTAAAAGTAATCCGTGAAAGTTTGAAGGCAGCCACAGATCGTCAGAAATCGTATGCGGATCTGAAACGGAAGGACATTGAATATCAGGTGGGAGATAAAGTGTTCCTTAAAGTTTCGCCTTGGAAAAAGGTACTTAGGTTTGGCCGTAAGGGCAAGTTGAGCCCGAGATTCATTGGGCCGTACGAAATCTCCGAACGAGTGGGGCCAGTTGCGTATAGATTGATTTTGCCCCCTGAGCTTGAAAAGATTCACGATGTCTTTCATGTTTCGATGCTTCGACGCTATCGATCTGATCCGTCGCATATATTAGCCCATCAGAGGTTGAAATTCAAGCCGATATGAGTTATGAAGAAGAACCGATACGTATCCTAGCTCGTGAGGTGAAAGAGTTGCGAAACAAAAGGGTTCCGTTGGTTAAGGTGTTGTGGCTCAAACACGGGATCGAGGAAGCAACCTGGGAACCCGAGAGCTCGATGAAAGAGCGATATCCAAACCTATTTACTGGTAAGATTTTCGAGGACGAAAATTTCTTAAGTGAGGGAGAGTTGTGACAGCCCAAATTTACCCTAGTCGGGAAGTGGTTTCGGGACCACAAGACCGAGTCGTAAAAATAATTACTTGCTATATTCTATGCTTATTATGTGTGAACATGAGTATGTGGAAGTTTCACTCCCTAATTTTACCAATTGCATGAGAAATTATTAATTGGGATCAATTTGAGACATTGTAAAAATATGATAGTCTAATTCAAATGGTCTATTAGTGCATGTACCAAAAAGAGTGGTTTTGCATGTCAAATTGCCCAAAAGATGATGGGTGGCCGGCCAAGGAGTGATGGTGCTCCACTTATTTCAATTTATTATGTTTTGTTTAGTTAACAAATGACTTAAAATAATTATAATAAAATGGAATAAAAGAGAAAAAGGGAAGAGGAGTGTTCATATTCTTCTCCACCTTGCCAAAACCGAAACCAAAGAAGAGAAAAAGGAAAATTCTCCTTTAGGCAATTCGGCACTACATCTTGCTAGTAGGAGGTAAGTTTTGAAGTGTTAGTTAAATCTTCTTATATGTTTAAGTCAATTTGTGAATGTATTTTGACAATATTAAGAAGGATTCAAACTTTTATGATGGTTGGACACTAAACCGTGTATCAAAGTGCTAGAATTAGTAGTTGTTTTCATGTATTATTGAATGAGTAGAAGGTAGAAAGGGGGTTTAGATGGAAGGTTCATTTGATTTATTTTTGTCCTTGTATGAGAAGAGGTTCATTGTTAAGGCCGAATGAGCATGCTAGATTAGTTGAAAAAAAATGTTCATGCCATGAGGTAATTTGAACAATTGACCGAAACATGGAAGGAAGGGTAAGATTTATAAATTATGTTTTAGGGTGGAAGGTATAATGAAAGTTGTATTAAGCTTAATGTGCATACTTTGGCCTAAGTGTGGAGGAGAATTCGGCTAAGATAGTTGAATGTGGGTGTTGCAGATTTTTTTTAAATGTAGATTATGGGAGTAGCTATAATGGGCATTAAGATGTTGAACTTAAGAAATTAGAAGTAAATGAACTTGATAGTATTTAAGAGATAGAGGTGATAGATTAATGTTGCACATTCGGCTATGGTTAGGCATGTTGATGACCTTATCTTGATTTAAATAATTAGGCATAAAAGGGGTGGTAAAGGGGATGGAATTGTTGAATGATTAGTTGGGTAACAAAAGAGGCATTCGGCCATCTCTTGAGAGCTTGTGTGATGTTGGGTTTAAAATTAGCAAAGGTAACTTACCTAATGCATGTGCATGTGTGATTAGATTTTTTTTGATGACATGATAGTTGCATGAGGTTGTTAGCCGAATATACTAACATACATATACATGTGAAATTGGATTGTAAATATTTAGCAAGGTGATTAAACTAGTTAAATTATTGATTTAGCTCAAGGAGTTAAAGGAGGTGAATCGAGCAAAGGCAAAGAAAAGGTTATCGAGTAGCCGAGTTGGAACCGTCTTACCCAACACGAGGTAAGTCATTAAGCATGTAGTTGGTATTATTTCAATGGTCATAATGTTATGTATTGATGCTGAATGGAATGAATAAATGTACATATATATGCATGTACGTATGTGATGATGAAATTGTTGAATGAAATAAAAGAGGTAAGATGTAATGAGTTGTTCATCTCGGCACTAAACGTGCGGGATAACCATTTATGACCATGGGATTGGCGCTAAGTGCGTGGGATTAAATTGTACAGCACTAAGTGTGCGATTCGACTATGTTGCACTAAGTGTGCGAAATGAATATGATGCACTAAGTGTGCGAATTGACCATGCGGCACTAAGTGTGCGAGTCTGACTATGTAGCACTAAGTGTGCGATTTGATTACGTGCCACTAAGTGTGCGAGTTGATTATATAGCACTGAGTGTGCGGGCTCAATATACATTCGTGAATCATTATGGACACTATGTGTGCGACACTATTGAGTTGATCGCGGACAGCGGATCGGGTAAGTGTCTTGAGTACATGGCTAATATGTGCTATGCGTATACTTGGTGTTGAGCTCGGTAAGTTGAACCTATGTGACAACTATACTTGAAGTCACGTACATAAAAATTTATCGTAGGATGGGTGAAAGGCCGTTTTGTGGTTTGATTGTAACGAAAATAAATTGATTTATGAAAATGCTTCAATGTCCTATTGATGAGTATATGAATTGTGAATGCATGAATTGATATGAAATTGAATCGGTAGGTTGGAGGAACTATGGCATGGTTCGGTATGGATGGAGTAAATTGTCTCATTCCATTTTGTTCCTCTTGTGATAATGTTATTGATGTATAGTAGAGCATTGCTTATGACTTACTGAGTTATAAACTCACCCGGTGTTTCCTTGTCACCCATTATAGGTTGCTTGGACTCATCAATTTTTGCGGGGTCGGGCCGTCATCGAAGTCATCACACCGGATAGCTAGTTTTGGTACTTTCTTCTTAGTGTGCTTAGAAGATCATTTTGGCATGTATAAGCTAGTACGTTGTGTTTGAATTATGGCATGTAAACTTTAAGCCATGCGAAAATGGCACGAATGTTCGATTGAGTTGGATCGAGGGTAGGCATGAAATGGACCTAGTTACTTTCGTAACAGATGCTGGCAGCAGCAGTGTCATGAGATTGAAAAATCACTAAAAATAGTAGGAGTGGAATTAATTGATGAATAAATTACGTAATCGAAGCTCGATGAGTCTGTTTTCATGAGGAAGTAACGAAAAGATCATATGGGCAGTATATTAAGAGATAATCAGATTTTAGTGGGACAGGGCCAGAACGGTTTCTGGATTCCCTGCTCCGACTTTGGAAATTCATTATAAATTAACCAGAGATAATTAGGGGTCGTACCATATATGTGCAGATTCCTCTCTGAGTCTAGTTTCCATAGAAACAAACGACAACAGTATTGAAGCCCCGTGCAGGGAGATATTCCAGTCGTAATGGGAAAAGGTCAGTGTAGTCGACCCCTGCAACTTGGGGAACTTTGACTAATAAACTGTACTGATTGGCCCAACCAAAAATTCTAGAAAAAAATACATAGATGGGTACATGAGTCTAGTTTCTGGAAAAATTTACGAAACTGATTTTCGAGTTCCGAAACTCAAGATATGATTTTTAAAACGACTAGTACACAGATGGGGCAGTGTCTGGAAAATAAATTTTTGTAAGGGGTTAAAGCCAGTTAACACCTCGTGTTCGACTCCGGTGTCGGATTCGGGTTCGGGGTGTTACAAATATGTTTAAGTATGCTAACAAGTGTTACTGTTGATGCTTAGAAAGTGCCAAGCTATTGGTTAAATGGTAATATGTTTATTTATATGATGTGTTGAAAGGGCAAGTGCTCAAATTAAATATACTTGTGATCGTGAGGGAGTGGCAAGTTTTAAGTTATGCAATATCTTATCAAATGGCTTATCATATGATTAATTGAAAAGAGTTATGTTCAACTGCACTAGCTTGTGGTTATAATGGTATAGTATGCTTATGACCGGTGTGTTATACATAAGGAATGAGTGTGGAAAGTAAAGAGATACATATGAAAAGAAAGAAACTAGGAAGAGTTAAAATTATTTAAAATCTTACTAAGCTAGAGATGATATGTATAAGTGATGCTGTGGATTTATTCACCTTGTAAATTGATGACTATAGCTTCATGAGTATTGTCTGAACCACACGGCTTGGCCACACAGTCGTGTAATCCCTGTAGTGTTGAAAAATTTTAAATATTTTTGAAATTTTTTTCGAAATTTCAGTTAAGTCCCGATATATATTTTGAGCCTCGATGGCTCACATAAGGGACACTATGATTAAATTTCATTAATTACAGGTATGAATGTTATGTGAAGCAAAATTTCTGTTAAATGATCTGTAAATTTTGGTAATGCTCTGAAACCCTATTTTGACGATGGATACGGGTTAAGGGTGTTACAAGTTGATGCTTGCTCCTAAGTTGTACAAAGCTTTACCACTGTAAGATTCTCCAATATTATTGTGTGTGGTTATACTTCTGGGGTCCTTTAGTTTCGAAGGTAGCTTGTTTTGTAGGAATGCATTGCACTTCTTTGTTAAGGCTATCATCTCATACTCACTAAATCTTTTCTTCTTGGATAGAATATCCTTCATAAACTTCACATAGTTAGGCATTTGCTTTAAAGCCTCTACCAATTTGATGTTGATGTGAAGTTGTTTTAGAACATCTAAGAACTTCTTGAATTATACCTTCTATTTTTACTTACGCTGTTGGAGTTTTTGAGGATATGGAGGTGATGGCACTCTAGGTTGAATCTAGCAACTTCTCTAAGCAGGCAAATATGCAAAAGAAGGTATTAGCTTATCAAAATGCACTAGTTTAGATTTTACCATATTAGATTTCTCAACATCTGACTTTTCTGGTGTAGGAACTTCAATTATTGGTTGACTTTCCTCCTTCTCAATAGGCTCATCTCAAATCACAACCTCCTTGGGTTCCAAAACCTTACCACTTCGTAATGTAATTACCCTAAAATATTTCTTACCAAAATTCCTTCGATTTTTTATATCGCTCAGCAAGGCTCCTTGTGGCCTCTTACGATGCTAAATAGCTAACTGACCCATCTAGTTTTCCAAAGTTTTAGTGTTACTACTTGACTTTGGATTAAGGCATCACTTTTTGCCATGTATGCTTTCAACAAGTCTTCTAAACTGTTTGATGATTCAACTTGAGGTGGTTTTGAAGCTTGTGGTTAAATTCTTAGGATTGGTTGGGTTTACATTGCATAAAAGTGTTATTCAGTCCATTTCCTTGGTTACTCCAAGAAAAATTCAGATGATTATGCCATGAAAGATTAAAGAAGTTGGACTATGATCCTTGTCCACTTCTATTTTGAAATTAATTCCTTACGTAACAAATAGACTTAGGGTTTGAAGGGAAACTGTTGAAAGAATCGCCATACCCATAATATATGTAAGAAACAACATCATACTGACTTGGTATTTGAGCTACAAAATTATTAGAAAAATTAGTGATAAATTGTTTTAACATCAAGGAAATAGAAGATACCTGAACTAAGAGTGATGTCAGTGTGTCCACTTTGTGCACTCTGGCTACTCGACTTCCTAAAGTTTCTCAATTTGTTGGCCATTGATAGTTGTTTCTAGTGATCCTCTCAATAATCTTGTAAGCCTCATTATAAGACTCAGACAAAATCGCACCATTTGTAGAAGCATCTTCTGACAACCCGAATTAGGGCCTAATCGGAATAGTGGTTTCGTGACCACAAATCCAAGATAGAAATAATTATTTTATAATTATTTTGGGGTTTATGATATGATTTCATGATTTCATGAAAATTTCGTGATGAAATTCTGTGCATTTCGCGCTTAAGTTGAGAATAGGGACTAAATCGAATAAATTGTAAAACTCGTGTTTTAGAAGTTTTTAGTATGAAATTGCTTTGGGATGTTAATTAGGAGGTCTTAAATAGCAATTTGACCCATTCTTAAGTTATGGACAAAAGTTGGACATGGAGGGAATTTTTTGAAAGTTTAGTAGTAAGGGCATTTTGGTCATTTGTATATTAAATGAAATAAAATGGGAAAAATAACATAAAATTGGTTATCATCTTCATTAGTTGCTGCCGAAAATTGCTCTCCTCCATAGCTAGGGTTTCTTCAACTTTCAAGCTTCATAGTAAGTGAATTCAAGCCCCGTTTTTAATGTTCTTCACATTTTTTAAATCCTCGTAGCTCGGTTTACTTATTTCTACCATTAGTTCGAATTAGGGTTTATGTTTAAAAATTTACCCATGAATGATAGGCATGTATTTTGTTGTTTGATGGTAGAATATGAATGTTTGAAGTTAGGGGAACGATCTTTTCTAAGCAATTTTTAACGAAAACGAGCAAAATGACATAATCGATAAAAATACCTATTGTTCATAACTATGTGTTAGAGTGAGAATTTGATGTTCCCATAGAAGAGAAAAATGATCAGTAGGTCATTAAACATAAGAATAAGGGCTGAAATTAAATTTTCGAGCCTTGGGGCAAAACCATAATTTTGTAAAAGTGAGGGGGCAAAAATGTAATTTTTGTATAATATGATTTTTGGATTAAAATAAATATTTTGAGTGTTAAATGAGCTAAATATGTTGTTATAGATCAAGAAAGGTGTGGAATCGACCTCGAACGGGGAAAGGAGAAAGTTTTGGACTAAATTGCAAAATTCCCATATTTTACACCGAGGTAAGTTTGTATGTAAATAATACATTAATTTCATTTACATTTTTATATTTCAGCCTATTATATATATATTAGCTGATGCTGAAGTGTAAATCGACTATTAAAAGAATGGAAATAAAAAATAGAGAGAGAGATCCCGGTTGAACATTCAGAAAAATCGAATAAAATAGAGGGAGCGTAGCTAGGTCACATGTATGGTGCCGAGTGCACATCATGTGTACAAGAAGGCTACGAGATACTATATAGTAGCTAGGTCACATGTGTGATACGGGATGTATCCCATATAGACAAGAGAGCTACGAGATAAATCAGCTAGGTCGCATGAGTGGTACTAAGTGTTCACCATATGTACAAGAGAGCCGAATTAAATGAGATATGATGGTGGGGCTGTGTGCTGAAACTATCAAGTATCAAGGATTATTCCGAATTGTTCAACGGGATGGTTTTGTGGTGACATTGTAGTCATAGACCTACACTTGTGATGTATGAAATGTGATGAAAATGATTTGTAGTATATATATATGTAAGTTAAAATGAGGTTAGTATAAAGAATGTGTGAAATAATGAAATTAGCATTAAAATTGTTTTGGATAGTAGCAGTGACGTGATTTTGAAAATTCACAAAAAATAGAAGGAATTTAATTAGAGGTTTAATGAGATGTGAAATTAAAGCTTAATGAGTCTATTTTCATATAAAAGAAACAGAGCAAGCAAAGGAATTCTATATTTTGATATATTTACAATTGTGTGAGACTTGCTCAGAATGACTATGTAATCCCCTGTTTCCACTTTTAAAAATCATTAAAAATTGTACAAAACAAATTAAGAAATATAGTTTATATGCATCAATTCCTTATTGAGTCTAGTTTTAAATGAAATAGGTTTCATGGTTATTTGAAGTTTGTAGTGAGAGAAATTCAGTTCATAATGAACAGAGGTCAGATCAGTTGAGCTTTGTAATAGGGGAAACTTTAACTAATAAACTGTACTAATTGGCTAAACAAAAAATTATAGAAAAAAATTATTAAGAATTTTTATGAGTCTAGATTCAGGGAAATTTTACAGATTTGAATTTTGAGTTTCATAACTCGAGTTATGATTTATTTAGTGATCATGACGCAGGAGGGATAGCTTGATCAAATTGGAGTAAACAATAAAATTAAAAATATGATATAATTGAGTTATGTTGTAAACATATTAGATTTCTTATTTGTTATTTATATACTTACTTACTAAGCTATAAGCTTACTTTCTTTTCTCTCCTTTGTCTTATAGTGTCGTCCAGCTAGCACAGGAGTCAGAGATCGTAGAAGATCTGCCCGCACTATCAATAGTCTTGGTATCTGAACTCAACATTTTGAAATATGGCATGTATAGCAGGCTTAGTTATTTTGTTACGTGTCATAATTGTCTAGGTTCAAATTACTACTTATAGTATCAAACTAATCATTTTGTAAGAAGCCTTTGAAGTTGGTTTGTATTGTTAATGGCATATGTTATAATGATCAAATTGCACGCCATATTTTTGTTGGGTTTTGTTTAATAGTATATACTATAATTTGTTAATACCTCATACCCTGTTCCGGCGACGGATACGGGTAAGGGGTGTTACATTTAGTGGTATCAGAGCTATGGTTTAGTCAGTTCTCGGACTAATAAAGTGTGTGTAAAAGTCTAGTTATACATGCCATAAAAATATTGTGATAGTGTGGCGACTCCTGATTATTCTAAACTGTGTTTTGTTTGAATATAGTAATGGATCCTGAAGGAACTGCGGCTGATGATGCTGCTAGTAATGCGTCGGCTCCCGCACAAGGGACCGCGCCTGTGGAAAGTAGACCTGAGACATTGAGACAGGGAGATGAGGCTCGGGATGCCTTTCTCCAAATGATGAACAATTGGTATACTGAATTTATTCGAGCAAATCCAAATGCTCAACCTCCTCTACCCCCTCCTATACCTCAGGCGATTCCTGTAGCTGCTCAAGGCATAGATTTGGTAAGAATGAACAAGCCTCCAGTTGACAAGATTCAAAAATAAGGGGCCGAAGAGTTTAGAGCAAAGGTCGATGATGATCCTGAGAAAGCAGAATTCTGGCTTGAAAATTCTACCCGTGTATTTGATGAGCTCTCATGTACACCCGAGGAGTGCTTAAAGTGTGCTGTATCACTTTTGAGAGATTCGGCCTACCATTGTTGGAAGACTTTGGTAGCAGTGGTGCCAAAAGAAAGAGTTACTTGGGATTTCTTCCAGGAAGAATTTAGAAAGAAATACATAAGTCAGCGATTTATTGATCAAAAATGGAAGGAGTTCCTTGAATTGAAACAGGGCAAGATGTCTGTGGTAGAGTATGAACGCGAATTTGTGAGACTCAGCAAGTATGCCCAGGAATGTGTGTCCACCGAGGCCATTATGTGCAGAAGGTTTGAAGATGGGCTCAATGAGGACGTTAAAGTGCTTGTAGGAATTTTGGAGTTGAAAGAATTTGTAGTATTGGTTGATCGAGCTCTTAAAGCCGAAGAATTGAACAAAGAAAGAAGAAAAGCTGCTATTGAGGCTCGAGATGCTAGAAAAAGGCCGATAAACAAGCCATTTCAATCTCAATCAAAGAGGTCCAAAGAGACAAACCCTCGAATGACAGTTTCAACTGGGGATTCACACAGAGATCGTGGTAGAGCATATTCGGGGTCTAAAGCTCAAGCTACTTCGGTGGCAAGTGTGGGTAATGTGCGACCTGGAAAGCCAGAGTGTCAGCAGTGTGGCAGGCAACATTATGGTGAGTGTTGGGGAACCGAGCGAGCTTGTTTCAGGTGCGGTTCTCGCGAGCATTTTATTAGAGATTGTCCGGAGAAAGTTAAAGAAGAAAGATTTCAGAGTGCTAGACAGAATACTACTGCTAGTAGAGGTAGACCACCGAGAAATACTGGAGGTGGGACTAGTAGTAAAACTGTGATGAAAGATTCAACGGCAAGATCAGAAGCTAGAGCACCTGCTAGAGCTTATGCTATACGTGTCCGAGAAGATGCATCATCTCCCGATGTCATTACTGGTACATTTTCTCTTTATGATACTATTGTTATTGCATTGATTGATCCCGGGTCCACTCATTCCTATATTTGCATGAATTTAGTATCTAATAAAAAGTTGCCTGTTGAGTTTACTGAGTTTACGATTAAAGTGTCGAACCCCTTAGGCCAATATGTGCTAGTTGACAAGGTTTGCAAGAATTGCCCATTAATGATTCAAGGTCACTATTTTCCGGCTAATTTGATGCTGTTACCATTTGATGAGTTTGACGTTATCTTGGGAATGGACTGGTTGACATTGTATGATGCCAAGGTAGATTGTAAACAAAAAACACTAGAGTTGAAATGTGAAAATGGAGAAATTTTGTAGGTTGAAACAGATGAATCAAATAAATTGCCTATGGTGATTTCGCACATGTCTGCATAGAAATGCATGAGGAAAATACTGAGTTGCCTCAACTGAAGTTTGAATCAGTACCGATAGTCTGTGAGTTTCCAGATGTATTTCTAGAGGAATTGCCTGGGTTGCCTCCGAACAGAGAGATAGAGTGGCTCCATATAGAATGGCTCCAACTGAATTAAAGGAATTGAAGGCTCAGTTGCAGGAGTTAACAGATAAGGGATTTGTGAGACCGAGTTTCTCTCCCTGGGGTGCTCCTGTATTGTTCGTAAAGAAGAAGGATGGTTCAATGAGACTTTGCATTGATTACCGTCAGCTTAATAAGGTGACTATAAAGAACAAGTACCCATTGCCGAGGATTGATGATTTATTCGATCAGTTAAAGGGGGCCACAGTGTTTTGAAAGATCGATTTGAGGTCTGGTTACTACCAGTTGAGAGTTAAGGAGTCGGATGTGCCAAAAACCGCCTTTAGGACAAGGTATGGACATTATGAGTTTCTTGTGATGCCTTTCGGCTTAACAAATGCTCCAGCTATATTTATGGACATAATGAATCGGATCTTTCGGCCATATTTGGATAAGTTTGTAGTAGTGTTTATAGATGACATTCTAATTTATTCTCGGGATGAGTCTGAACATGCCGAACACTTGAGAACCATATTGCAGATCTTGAGAGAAAAGAAACTGTTTGCTAAGTTCAGTAAAAGTGAGTTCTGGCTTCGTGAAGTCGGATTTTTGGGACATATAGTCTCAGGTGATGGTATTCGGGTGGATCCAAGCAAGATTTTTGCGATCGTTGATTGGAAACCGTCTAAGAATGTATCCGAGGTTAGAAGCTTTTTAGGCCTAGTCGGGTATTATAGACGTTTTGTTGAGGGATTTTCGATGATTGCCTCTCCTATGACTAGGTTGTTGCAAAAGAATGTTAAGTTTGAATGGACTGATAAATGTCAGCAGAGTTTTGAAAAGTTGAAAGCACGATTGACTGAAGCACCAATTTTAGTATAGCCCGAGCCAGGAAAGGAGTTCGTAATTTATAGTGATGCATCATTGATAGGCCTTGGATGTGTGTTGATGCAATAGGGTAAAGTGGTAGCTTATGCTTCGAGACAGTTAAAACCGCATGAGAAGAACTATCCTACACATGATTTGGAATTGGCCACTATTGTCTTTGCCTTGAAGATTTGGCGACATTATTTGTATGGTGAAAAATGCCGAATTTTTACTAATCACAAAAGTTTGAAGTATTTGATGAATCAAAAGGATTTGAATATGCGACAGAGGAGATGGCTTGAATTATTAAAGGATTATGATCTAGTGATTGATTATCATCTGGGAAAAGCAAATGTGGTTGCTGACGCCTTGAGCAGGAAATTTCTTTTTACTTTGAGAGCCATGAATACGGGGTTAGCATTGTCTGATGATGGGTCAATCTTAGCAGAGATGAGGGTTAAACCGTTATTTCTCCAGTTGATTTGTGATGCTCAAAAGAACGATAGTGAGTTGCGAACCAAGAGAACTCAATGCGAATCAGGTTACGACTCAGATTTTCGAGTTGGACTAGATGACTGTTTGATGTTTCGAGACAGGATATGTGTACCGAAAAATGATGAATTGATTCAGAAAATATTACATGAGGCGCATAGTGGCTGTTTATCAGTTCACCCTGGTAGCACAAAAATGTATAATGATTTAAAGAAGTTGTATTGGTGGCCAGATATGAAAAGGGACATTTCTGAATTTGTAACCAAGTGTTTGATCTGTCAACAAGTAAAAGCTGAACATCAAGTGCCTTCAGGATTACTTCAACCGGTAATGGTGCCTGAGTGGAAATGGGACAAGATTGCCATGGATTTTGTAACCGGTTTGCCTTTAACTCCTAAAAAGAAGGATGCTGTCTGGGTAGTGGTTGATAGATTAACAAAGTCAGCCCACTTTATACCAGTACATACCGATTACTCACTTGATAAATTAGCTGAATTATATATTGTTGAAATTGTGAGGTTACACGGAGTACCTATGTCTATAATATCAGATAGAGATCTGAGATTTACCTCGAGATTTTGGAAAAAAGTTACAAGAAGCTTTGGGTACAAAATTGAACTTTAGTACCGCGTTTCATCCACAAACAGATGGTCAGTCGGAAAGAGTAATCCAGGTACTCGAGGATATGCTTAGATGCTGTGTCTTAGAATTTGGAGGTAGTTGGGAGAAATATCTATCTTTGATTGAATTTGCCTACAATAACAGTTATCAGTCAAGTATACAAATGGCACCGTACGAAGCCTTGTATGGTCGTAAGTGTCGGACTCCTTTATATTGGACCGAACTTAGTGAGAAACAGATTCACGGAGTTGATCTAGTTAAAGAAACCGAAGAGAAAATAAAAGTAATTCGGGATTGCTTAAAAGCTGCTTCAGATTGACAAAAGTCATATGCAGATTTAAAAAGAAAAGAGATTGAATTTCAGGTGGGTGATAAAGTGTTCTTGAAGGTGTCACCATGGAAAAAGATTCTGAGATTTAGCCGAAAAGGCAAGTTGAGTCCGCGTTTTATTGGGCCGTACGAGATTACTGAGAGGATTGGACCAGTGGCATATCAGTTGGCCTTACCGGCAGAGTTAGAAAGAATTCATAACGTGTTTCATGTATCAATGTTGCGACGTTATCGTTCTGATCCTTCACATGTGATTTCTCCAACAGAAATTAAGATTCGACCGGATATGACCTATGAGGAGGAACCAATAAAGATTTTGGCTCGAGAAATTAAACAGTTAAGAAATAAAAGTATAGCCTTAGTGAAAGTATTGTGGCACAGACATGGGATAGAAGAGGCTACGTGGGAACTCGAGGAAGCTATGAGGAAACAGTACCCGAACCTCTTTACCGGTAAGATTTTTAGGGACGAAAATCTCTAAAGGGGGGAGAATTGTGACAACCCGAATTAGGGCCTAACCGGAATAGTGGTTTTGTGACGACAAATCTGAGATAGAAATAATTGTTTTATAATTATTTTGGGGTTTATGATATGATTTCATGATTTCATGAAAATTTCGTGATGAAATTCTGTGCATTTCGCGCTTAAGTTGAGAATAGGGACTAAATCGAATAAATTGTAAAACCCGTGTTTTAGAAGTTTTTAGTATGAAATTGCTTTGGGATATTAATTAGGAGGTCTTAAATAGCAATTTGACCCATTCTTAAGTTATGGACAAAAGTTGGACATGGAGAGAATTTTTTTGAAAGTTTAGTAGTAAGGGCATTTTGGTCATTTGTATATTAAATGAAATAAAATGGGAAAAATAACACAAAATTGGTTATCATCTTCATTAGTTGCTGCCGAAAATTGCTCTCCTCCATAGCTAGGGTTTCTTCAACTTTCAAGCTTCATAGTAAGTGAATTCAAGCCCCGTTTTTAATGTTCTTCACATTTTTTATATCCTCGTAGCTCGGTTTACTTATTTCTACCATTAGTTCGAATTAGGGTTTATGTTTAAAAATTTACCCATGAATGATAGGCATATATTTTGTTGTTTGATGGTAGAATATGAATGTTTGAAGTTAGGGGAACGATCTTTTCTAAGCGATTTTTAACAAAAATGAGCAAAACGACATAATCGATAAAAATACCTATTATTCATAACTATGTGTTAGAGTGAGAATTTGATGTTCCCATAGAAGATAAAAATGATCAGTAGGTCATTAAACATAAGAATAAGGGCTGAAATTAAATTTTCGAGCCTTGGGGCAAAACCGTAATTTTGTAAAAGTTAGGGGGCAAAAATGTAATTTTCGTATAATGTGATTTTTGGATTAAAATAAATATTTTGAGTGTTAAATGAGCTAAATATGTTGTTATAGATCAAGAAAGGCATGGAATTGACCTCGAACGGGGAAAGGAGAAAGTTTTGGACTAAATTGCAAAATTCCCATATTTTGCACCGAGGTAAGTTTGTATGTAAATAATACATTAATTTCATTTACATTTTTATATTTCAGCCTATTATATATATATTAGCTGATGTTGAAGTATAAATCGACTATTGAAAGAATGGAAATAAATAATAGAGAGAGAGATCCCAGTTGAACATTCGGAAAAATCGAATAAAATAGAGGGAGCGTAGCTAGGTCACATGTATGGTGCCGATTGCACATCATGTGTACAAGAAGGCTACGAGATACTATATAGTAACTAGGCCACATGTGTGATACGGGATGTATCCCATGTAGACAAGAGAGCTACGAGATAAATCGGCTAGGTCGCATGAGTGGTACTAAGTGTTCACCATGTGTACAAGAGAGCTGAATTAAATGAGATATGATGGTGGGGCTGTGTGCTGAAACTATCAAGTATCGAGGATTATTCCGAATTGTTCAACAGGATGGTTTTGTGGTGATATTGTAGTCATAGACCTACACTTGTGATGTATGAAATGTGATGAAATGATTTGTAGTATATATATATGTAAGTTACAATGAGGTTAGTATAAAGAATGTGTGAAAGAATGAAATTAGCATTAAAACTATTTTGGACAGTAGCAGTGACGTGATTTTGAAAATTCACCAAAAATATAAGGAATTTAATTAGAGGTTGAATGAGATGTGAAATTAAAGCTTAATGAGTCTATTTTTATATAAAATAAACAGAGAAAGCAAAGGAATTCTATATTTTGAGATATTTACAATTGTGTGAGACTTGCTCAGGATGACTATGTAATCCCCTCTTTCAACTTTTAAAAATCATTAAAAATTGTACAAAACAAATTAAGAAATATAGTTTATATGCATCAATTCCTTATTGAGTCTAGTTTTAAATGAAACAGGTTTAATGGTTATTTGAATTGTGTACTGAGAGAAATTCAATTCGTAATGAACAGAGGTTAGATCAGTTGAGCTGTGCAACAGGGGAAACTTTAACTAATAAACTGTACTAATTGGCTGAACAAAAAATTATAGAAAAAAATTAGTAAGAATTTTTATGAGTCTAGATTCAGGGAAATTTTACGGATTTGAATTTTGAGTTTTGTAACTCGAGTTATGATTTATTTAGTGATCATGATGCAGGAGGGACAACTTGATCAAATTGGAGTAAACAATAAAATTAAAAATATGATATAATTGAGTTATGTTGTAAACATATTAGATTTCTTATTTGTTATTTATATACTTACTTACCAAGCTATAAGCTTACTTTCTTTTCTCTCCTTTGTCTTATAGTGTCGTCCAGCTAGCACAGGAGTCAGAGATTGTAGAAGATCCACCTGCACTATCAATACTCTTGGTATCTGAACTCAACATTTTGAAATATGGCATGTATAGCAAACTTAGTTATTTTGTTACATGTCATAATTGTCTAGGTTCAAATTACTACTTATAGTATCAAACTAATCATTTTGTACGAAGCCTTTGAAGTTGGTTTGTATTGTTAATGGCATATGTTATAATGATCAAATTGCACGCCATATTTTTGTTGGGTTTTGTTTAATAGTATATACTATAATTTGTTAATACCTCGTACCCTGTTCCAGCGACGGATACGGGTAAGGGGTGTTACACATCTACCATCAATCTTGTGTATGCATTGAATCTTATGAAGAATCCCATGCAGAATCCCATGATGAGGAAACTTATGAAGTAACTCTTTGAATCTTTCACATGCCTCGTACAAGGATTCATACTCTAATTGTGACAAAGTGATTATATCATTTCGTACCTTAGCATTTTTCCTCAGTGGAAAATACTGAACTAATAACCTTTCTGCTAATTTTTCCCAAGTAGATATTAAACTTAGTTGCAATGAATTAAGCCATGCTTGTGCTTGATCTCGCAATGAGTATGGAAACACCTTCAACCTCAAAGTGTCTTTAATAACATTGACTATTTTAAATGAATCACCCACCTCCATGAATAATTGAAGGTGAAGATGTGGACCTTCCATGGGCATACCACTGAATTGGCCCACCATTTGAAGCATATGAAACATAAACGGTTTCAATTAAAAGTATGATGCCTTAATATCTGACCTCCTAATTCCCAAATTTAATTCATTGAAAAGTGGCACAATGTATTGTTTTATGGCACATTCCCTATCATCAGAAATAAGAATTGGATTGGGTACATGATCGGCTCTATTACCTTGACCATCATTTTGATTTCCAAGGTCCATCTCGACTTGTCTTTGAGCTAATCTCTCACATATTCTCTATCTAAATGTTTGCTCGATCTTAGGGCTATAGGTAATAAATCGATAATTCGATCTATGCTCATAAACATTTGAAACTAAATCACAAAAATAAATAAGAAAGAATAAATTAGTAAGGTTACAAGTTAGATAAAAACCAAACTGAAAAAATAATTTCACAAAGAATGACTAAGGCAACAGTCCCTGGAAATAAAGCCAAAAACTTGTAAGCTCAGTTTGTGCAGGTTTCTAGTAGTAAGTAAGTAAATGAGTTATCGTCTCCATAAGGACTTTGTATGATAATCAATTAATTGTAAAATTATAAGTTAACAATTTGGTGATAGAAACAGAATAATTTGAGTGATGATGATTAAACTAGATTAATTAAACTAGATGTAAAATTGATCCTTACTGCAATTTTAGTCTACGTATGAAAATTATCTAAATATATGAATGAATTTAGTAGCAAAAACACAACTTCAACAATCAATAACATCAATAGGCTTGGATAACTATATTAATTAGCTTGATTCATTTTCATCATACTTAACAACGTTCGAAAAACATTCCATGGTAACTCAATCTTTCATGAATTTGGAAACCAAATTAAGTCCTTTAAGA
Organism: Gossypium hirsutum; assembly: GCF_007990345.1. Lineage (NCBI taxonomy): Eukaryota > Viridiplantae > Streptophyta > Magnoliopsida > Malvales > Malvaceae > Gossypium > Gossypium hirsutum. Next base: position 42,021,985 of record NC_053435.1, on the reverse strand, counting down.
ATCTTTTACTTAGTGAAACATGCATTTTAATGAACATATTAAACTAAGGTTTCTTATTATTTATGTGAAGTAAAAAGGACAGGTTAGGTTTGAAACAGTTTAATCACATAAACCTAAAAACTATGCAAGATGATAGAGCTCGTTAAAGTTATTATGAACCTTCGATTTAGTCAGGTTAGGATCTAAATTAAGCAAGCACTTTTTAACTATTGCGTCTACGCGCCATCGTCTAGTTAGGATCGCTCAACTAATTCAAATGCATCCAATCACGTATGAATGAAGTACATGAATTTAATTGAAAACATGATCGACTGAAAACATGAATTTAATTGAAAAATGAATCCAATCATGTATGAATGAAGTACATACTTGAATTTAATTGAAAACATGATCGACTAAGGCACAAAACCTTAAAAATGAATATAACAAATCTCATTGAATTAATGCAATTAACCTAGCTAAATAGAATTAAGCTACCATTGTTGATGTCAATATCACAAAACACATTGCAAACATAATTAATTTAAAACAATAAGTAAGGGAAGAATAAACTCTATTTCAAGTCAGTTGCCTCACAGACTTTGATTGAAGGTGTTTTCCTTCGCTCTTCTTGTTACACTTTTGCAAATGGATCCTCAAGGTGGTTGACCAAGAGATGATCTCTTTATGGCTTTTGTTGGCTAAAAACTAAGGGAAAATGGAATGATAGGCATGGTGGATGGAAAGAGCAAGAGAGGGAATAAAGAATGTTGTGAAAATGAATGATGAATAAGGGATGACTGAAAAGGTGAAATAGGTTTCGTATTTATACTTGAAGTTGTTGCCAAATTGATTCCCTGGCTGCTCAGTTGTGGTTTCCAAATTGGGCCTCTCTTATCTTAAATTGGATAGTTAATAACCCAACTAACTTGTAGACTTGACCAACATGTATCATATTTTTTTTATTGGATCAAGATGGCATCTTGATGACCCATTAAGCTTGGTTTTTCCCTCCAACACATGAGAATAATAGCTCATGTCCATGCAACATTATATAAGCAAAAAGGTGGTGAAAATTAAAAGAAAAAACCCATAAAATTTTGAGTTTACAGCATATTATCAAATGATGCCATAAGGCTTAGCCACATGGTCTTACATGTGACATCTCGAATTACGGCCTAGTCAGAATAGTGGTTTTGAAACCAAAAATTTTAGATAAAAATAATTATTTTATGATCCTTATGAGGTCTATGATATGAATGCATGCTTGTGTGAAAGTTTCGTGAAGAAATTCTATGCATAAAATGTCTAATTTAATTTTAAGGGCCAAATTGAATAAAATGCAAACTTGCATTCTAGAAGCTTTAAGCATGAAATTTCTTTAGATTATGAATTAGAGGGTCCTAATTAGAAATTTGACAAATTTTTATAATTTTGGACAAAAATGAACATGCATAGGAAAAATTTGAAAGAAAAACCCTAAGGGTATTTTGGTCATTTGGCAATTAAATGAAATAAAACGGGAAAATTCAAGTGAAAATGTTGTCCATCTTCCTCCTTAGCTGTCGAAATTTTTGGAGAACCATAGCTAGGGTTTTCAAACTTTTCAAGCTTGGGGGCAAGTCCCTTCTAGTCCCGTTTTTAATGTTTTTTACATTTTTGAAATCCTCATAACATTATGTACCCGTTTCTAACCATATTTTAAGCTAGGGTTCATGTTGGAATTTTGTCCCATACATGAGAAGTTTGTGTTTTGATGTTTAATGGAAGAATATGATAGTTTGATATGTGTTCATCATCTTTTACTAGGTGATTTTGCATGAAAACACATTAAAGGGACCATTTTGTAAAAGATGTAAAATAAATGATAAAAATCTGATTTTGATGAAAATATGGGCTGTTATGAGTATAAGGAAAATTTAGCTAGGCTTGGGTAACAAAGAAAATGCATGCTTTTCATTTATAAGCCTAGGGACTAAATCATAAATAAGTGAAAAGTTAGGGATAAAAAGGTAAATTTACCAAATCATGAATTATGGATTGATTTGAATAATGTGATTAGTAAACAAGTTAAATTTGGCATTATAGATCAAGAAAAATGTGAACTGGGTCTTGATCTAGGAAAGAATAAAGTATACGACGATTAGGCTCGACTACCATCATTTTGTTCCGAGGTAGTTGCATATGCAAATAATATGGTGTGTAGCATGTTTTTAATGTTTTGATATTATGTGATAAATGTTTTCTTGTTATTATGAGTTATATACTTATTGGTTGTTATGAAAGCATAAATGATAATTGGTTTTTCATACGACATCACGAGCAAGTATGACAAAGTATGCCTTGTGCAAGTGAGGAAAATCCCGTTTGAACTTTAGGAAGTCTAGGATACAAGTGACATGTCACTAAAAATTTAGAAATCTGAACTCGTTGAGTTGGTCTAGGTTCGTGATATGTATGAACCATCCGAGATCATTGAGTTGGTCTGAGTTCATTATGGATGCGATGCATGTACTTGGGTTCCAGGCAATGGTCCTGTGTATCTTACTTGTGGCTAGGTAATCCTTGAGTTGGTCAGATACCTGACAAATTGTGTGAGTAGCCCGTGTAGCTACACCTTGACCAATAGCTTTTGTGAGCAAAGCCCGTGAGTAGCTCCTTTGCGGGCGTTACATGTTATGAGGTAGCTTTGGCTACCTATGTATATGTGGCACTTATGTGCAAATTTTCCACGTATCCAATATTATTCCGAGTGTTCAACGAATAGTGCAATGGATGTGATATAAGTCTTGAGGAGGGCATGTTAAAGTGGTATGGTTATATGATATGCTACAATGAGTACTATTATGTATGCTAAACCTATGAATACTGCCTTGGTAAAGAATGATTTGTTATGAGAGAGTATATGTGTACGTATGATAAGTAAGTCAAAAGGTTTAACTGATGAATAATCTTTATGTATATGTTACTATGTCCTTGCATGTTGATCGCTTACTACCATTACATATTATTTGCATGTGGACTTACTAAGCTTTAATGCTTACCCCCCTTTCCCTTCCATCCTTTGTAGTTTCGCCAAGCTAGCTCGGGGATCAGAAGCTGTAGGAATGTTCGATCACACTATTAAAAGATTATTAGGTATAGTGGAATTGTTATTTTGAGTATGGCATGTATAGGGGACTAGGTTATTTTGTGATATGTGTCATGCTATTAGGAAAAATTGTGAAGGCCTATGATGTTGGTGATTCATTTTCTAATGGCCATGTGATGTAGCTTATATTTGATCATTGGGTTGTAATCTAATTACCCATGCATGCATGTGTTAGTGCCTTGGTGATGTGATATGTTATTGCTTGGTGAATGTATGATAAAGTATGGATTAGATGCTAAAAGATAAGGGATGACTTAATGGTTTAAAATGACTATAGTCACGAATGCACAATTTGAAGTTATGGTAACAAGTTTGATAATGCATGAAGTTGGTGTGGAATGCTTCTAAATGGTGTAACAAAATCAATGTGCAATAGGATGACATTATGAAGATGTGATAGTACCATGGTGTTGAATATTTGAGTGTCTATTTATGTCATGTTGCATGCTATGAAATATGTTTGAATGTATGAATGATTGAGGGTGACAATTGGCGTGGAAAATAACCTTTAAGTGGTCCACACGGGTATACACATGGGCATGTGTCTAGACTATGTGTGACACATGGTCTGCCTCACGGGCGTGTTGAATGGCCGTGTGTCCCCTGCACCCTAATTTTGCAAGTTAGTATACTCAATAGTAAACACACGGGCTAAGACACGAGCGTGTATATTGGCTATGTGAGGGACACGGCCTACCCACAAGGGTGTGTACTCTGGCTGTGTGAAGTCTGCACCTTTTTATGAAAAATTCATTTAATTTTAGCTGACAATACGGTCTAGCCGCACGGCCGTGTGACCCTAAATTGATGCTGACGTCATAGTTAAAGAGTTACATGGCTGGAGGACACGGGCTTGTCTAGAGCACGCGGGCATGTCCCCTGTCTTATACGGGCATGTGGCTCTGTATTAGGGAAAATGTTTCAAACTTTTCTAAAGTCTTCGATTTGTCGAATCCCTTTTGATAGTTGTTTCGGGCCTCGTAGGCCCATATCAAGGACAAATTGTGTATGTATGAATGAAGTTGTTTTGAAGAAAAATTTTATAGCCCGATTTTTCATGAATGACTGTGTATGTGTTCAGTAATGCCTTGTATCATATCATGACCTTCGGTACAGGTAAGGGTTGTTACATTTAGTGGTATCAGAGCTATAGTTTAGTCGATTCTCAAACTAACCTAGCATATTTGAGTCTAGCTATACATGCCATACGTATATATATAATGATAGGGTGACGACTCCTGACAATATTGAAATGTGTTTCATATAGCAAATGGATCCCAACAGAGCAGTGGCGGATGATGTAGAAAGTAATGTGTCTGCTCTAGCTGAAAGAATGGTGCCATCCAAGAATAGGCCAGAAACTGTCAGTAGAGGAGAAGGAAGCAGAGAGGCCTTTCTCCACATGATGAATGCATGGTATACAGAGTTCGTTCGAATGAACTCGAATGCTCAACCTCCCCCAACTCCCCCATATCCTCAACCTACACCTATGGTGCCTCAACGTATGGATTTCATGAGATTTGCTAGAACACCTGTTGATAAAATTCAAAAATAAGATGCTAAGGAATTTAGGGAAAATGCTAATGGTGACCCTGAGAAAGTAGAGTTCTGGTTAGAAAACTCGATACGGGTATTTGATGAACTATCCTGTACACCTAAGGAGTGCTTAAAATGTGCCATATCTTTGTTAAGAGATGTGGCGTATCACCGGTGGAGAATGTTGATATCTATGGTACCACCGGAGAGGGTTACTTGGGTATTCTTTTAAGAGGAATTTTGGAAGAAATACATTAGTGAACGGTTCATCAATCAGAAGTGTAAGGAATTTTAGGATTTGAAATAGGGTCGTATGACAGTTAGTAAATATAAGAGAGAATTCGTCAGACTCGGTAAGTACGCTCAAGAGTGTGCATCCTCCAAAGCTAAGATGTGTAGAAGATTTGAAGATGGACTTAATGAGGATATCAAGACATTAGTGGGCTTGTAAAGCCGAGGAGTTGGCCAAAGAAAAAAGGAAAGCCGAGTCTGAGGCAAGAGATACAAGAAAGAGATATATGAGTAAATCATTGCCATCTCAGTCTAAGTAATCTAGAGAGATGTACTCTCGTTCACATGTGTCAGCTGGACATTCATATGAGAAACATAGAAAGCAGAATTCAGGTTTTAGATCTCAAGCTACATCCGTGGCAAGTGTGGGTAACGCTAAACCTTCCAAGCCCAAGAGCCAACAATGTGGTAGATGTCATTTTGGCACCTGTAGGGTGAGTGAGGGATCTTGTTTCAAGTGTGGTTCTCAAGACCACTATATTAAAGACTACCCTAAGATAGTAGAGAAAGAAAGATTTCAGAACTCGAGGCCGAGTGGCACAATTTCTAGGGAAGACCCTCAAGCAATGTTGGGAATGGGTCTGGTAGTAAGAATGTGACACGAGATACAGCAGTGAGATCTGAAGCTAGGGCTCTATGCCAGATACACATGTGAAGATACAACTTCTCTTGATGTGATCATTGGTAATTTTTCTCTCTATGATACTAATGTTATTGCTTTGATAGACCCTGGCTCTACTCATTCGTATGTATATATGAAATTGGCATCTAGTGTGAATATACCTGTTGAGTCTACCTAAATTATGATTAAAGTGTCAAATCCATTAGGAAAGTATGTGATAGTTGATAAAGTATGTAAGAGATGCCCTTTGATGATTAGAGGTCATTGTTTTCCTATCAACTTAATGTTGTTACCGTTTGATGAATTTGATGTCATATTGGGTATAGATTGGTTGACACTACATGATGCTATAGTGAATTGTAGACAAAAAGTTATTGAATTGAAATGTGAAAATGGTGAGGTTCTTCCAGTAGAATCAGATGACGCGGATAAGTCGCCAAATGTAATTTCTTCGATGACTACTCAGAAATGTATGAGAAAAAGGTATGAAGCTTATTTGGCATACATATTGAATACAAAGGAATCCGAATTGAAAACTGAAGCAGTGCCAGTTGTATGTGAGTATGCAAATGTATTCCCCAAGGAATTGCCAGGTTTGCCACCAATTAGAGAAGTTGAATTCAGTATTGAGTTAATGCCAGGACAACACCTATTTCTATTGCTCTGTATACGATGGCCCCGGTTGAGCTAAAAGAATTGAAGTTACAGTTGCAAGAGTTGACTGGCAAAGGTTTTGCAAGACCAAGCTTTTCACTGTGGGGTGCTCCTGTACTATTCATGGAAAAAAAAGGATTGTTCTATGAGATTATGCATTGACTACCGGCAGCTCAATAAGGTGACAATCAAAAATAAGTATCCTCTTCCAATGATTGATAACTTGTTTGACCAACTGAAAGGAGCGACATGGTTCTCTAAGATAGACTTAAGGTCCGAATATTACCAGTTACGAGTTAAAGAGTCTGATGTGCCTAAGATTTCCTTTAGAACGACGTATGGCCACTACGAGTTTCTTGTTATGCCCTTTGGATTAACGAATGCTCCTGCCTTATTTATGGATTCAATGAACTGAATTTTTCAGCCATATTTGGATAAGTTTGTTGTGGTGTTTATCGATGATATTCTGATTCATTCTAGAGATGAGGCGGAGCATGCCGAACACTTAAGAACTGTTTTGCAGACTTTGAGGGATAAAAAATTTTATGCCAAGTTTAGTAAAAGTGTAACGCCCCAATTTTTGGGCCTGGAAATATTGGGCCTTAAGTCTGGGTTTGGGTGGAAAATGACCCGAATAATTTGGACGTTATTATTATTATTTCGTATGTTTAGTTTAGTAATTAAATAAATTACGAAGGGTTTATGATGTGGGAAAAAAGGCCCAAGAGTAAATTTAATTCGAGGCAATTCCTGAATTTTAATTTTGGGAGAGAGGATTCTGGAAATATGGGCTTTTAAAGTTGAGGTGGTAAAATAGGACACAAAAAGATCTGTGGTAAAGTGGCAAGTGGCGCCACCTAGATGTTTGGGGAGTGACGTGTGGATGTTTAGGGGGAGCTAGAGTTCAAGTCACAAGGTAAGCGTGTTGTTACTTTTATTATTTTTTTTTGTGTGCATGTGCCGGGCATGTGATAGACCTTAAGTGGAAATTTGGCTAGGGCTTTAGGAAGGTTGGGCAGTGGGTCTAAATGGCCATTAGGGCAACCTTTATTTTCTTTTTGTTTTTCCAAATTAGGGTTAGCCACCTAGAGCTTTCCCTTTCATTCTATTCTCTTCTCAGTATCTTAAAAAGTCAAAAAACGCAAAGTTAGATCTCCTAAGTGCCGAATTCTTCCTTCTCTTCTCCTCTCTTCTTCTATTTTCTTTTTCTCCTTCTTTTCTTCTCTAGCCAAAACATTCCTACCATTCTACTCACCTCCTCTGTCAATCCCATCCTCCACAAAACCTCTATAGCCGATTTTCACAAAAGCCGAAATCTCGAAAACTCACTTCTTGTGCCGATTTCTCCAAGCCAAAATCCTTCAGTTATTTTTGTTCTATTTGATCAACTTTCATCTTCTCTAAACCTTTAGTACCTGTCGACAACATTACTTCAAAGTTATAGCCTCAAATCATCATCTTCTTCATCACTTAAAAAGTCGAAATACCATAGATTTAGGGACTCGTAGCCGAAACTTCAGATCTCCTGGATTTGAGTTCTACTATCGTTTAGAGGATAGATCTGCATCAGATCTGCATAGAAATCAAAGAGGAATAAGTGGTAAGTGCTCATCACCTCAGATCTAGTCTTATTTTACAATTTAGAAAAGCCGAAGTCCTTAAAATCTAGGGAGGCTGTCGATTTGGGCATAGGGCTTTAAGGGTCTTTAACCGACGATTTCTTATGGTGATTAGTCTCTTCTAGAGGTTTGATCGAAGGCTTGGATCTTTGGAACAACTAGACTTAGATCTAGTCATCAGTTTTCGGCAAAAAGGTAAGATTCTAAAGGCTTTAGGGGCATGGTTCGAATATGGGTTGCTGAATATTGGGATTGGTTGTTGTGGGTTGCAATCTAAGAATTGTGGTAATCAATTGCAGGACATCGTAAGGGATCTCAGTAGCAGTCATCGTGAAACAGGTGTCTATCGAACACCCTCTCATTGTTCAATTCGGCAAAAGCCGAAATGCCGAAATTCTGGCATTTCGTGGGCTTGTGAGTGTGCGAGTGCTCGCAAGATGTTTAGAAATCATTAGATCTGAAATCGCAAAGTGGTAAGTTAGTCGTGTGTGAAATTTTTTGAACTTCGGTAATTAGGCCTTGATAGGCTAAAACTGGGCCCAATGGGCTTACGGGCCCATATGGGGAATAATAATAATAAAATGTATAATATAAAAATAATAGGCAATAAGTATGTTCTATTATACTGTAGAATCGACACTGTTTAAACTGGTAAACTAGTCATAAAACTTGAATTAAATGGGCTTAAATTTCTAATGGACACTGTAGGGCCCATTAGGGGTTTTAGGGCCCAATGGCTAAACTTGTGAAATTGAGATAAATAAATTACTGCGATGACAAATAGGCTAGTAAGGACCGTAACATTCATGAGAACCCTTAAAACTGATAAAATTACTGAAATACCTTTATAGGTGGAAAGTTTACAGCTTTACTCCTAGAAGCAAAATTACTGATATACCCCTAGGGTTAAGGTTGACCTGAATGCATGTTTGACTATTACTATTTGCTGCATGCCATGTTATTATTATCTAATGCATGGGACTGGGTTATTGATGGAGGAAGTACTGAAAGTGGCTTGACCACGTACTGGAGGAATATATATATGAAAAAAAAGGCAATAAGTATGTTCTGTTAGACTGTAGAATCGAAACTGCTTAAACCAGTAAACTGGTCATAAAACTTGAATTAAATGGGCTTAAATTGCTAATGGACACTATAGGGCCCATTAGGGGTTTTAGGGCCCAATGGCTAAAATTGTGAAATTGAGATAAATAAATTACTACGATGACAAATGGGCTAGTAAGGACCGTAAAATTCATGAGAACCCTTAAAACTGATAAAATTACTGAAATACCTTTATAGGTGGAAAGTTTACAGTTTTACTCCTAAGAGCAAAATTACTGATATACCCCTAGGGTTAAGGTTAACCTGAATGCATGTTTGACTGTTACTATTTACTGCATGCCATGTTATTATTATCTGATGCATGGGACTAGGTTATTGATGGGGGAAGTACTGAAAGTGGCTTGACCACGTACTAGAGGCTTTGCCTCAACTTACTGATATTTGAGCAGCTATGCTGCAACTATGGAGTGTAGGGCTGGATGGGTTGAGCTATTCCCCACATGGAGTGGAGGGCTGGTACGGGTGGAGTGTAGCGGTTGGTTATAGGATGGGTTGGGCTTGCTTACACGAATATGTATGTTCTATTCTGGAATGGGCCTACGGGCCATACTGTTATCTGAAAAGGGGCTATGGCCCAGTTTATCGTATTCTGAAAAGGGCTTCGGCCCAGTACCCGCTGTTATCTGAATAGGGCTTAGGCCCTATGTGCTTGAGCTGACTTGGGATTTGGATGGGTTTTCCATATACACTGAGTTTTCCAAACTCACCCCCTTTCTCTTCCATCCTTGCAGGTGAGCCCTAGTTGGTGGACTTGGAGCTGGGCGGGATTCAGAGTGGCCACGAGGATTAAATTTTTGGTTTTTAAATAAGTTTCAATTAGCTTCCTTTTAAATTTCACATTTATTTTTGATTATTTCTATTTTGGTTAAAGTTGTAATAAGGCCGCTTTATTATTTTTATTTTGGGTTTTTAAATTACTTAAATCGTTTTCAACTTGAGATTCACATCACTTAAATTGATTCCTTGAAATTGGTTAACTCTGGGTTTATAAAAAATTATTTGTTTCAAACCGACACGACAACCAAACGTCTTTGAAACAAAACTTTTCAAAGTACAACAAAAGTCACGTTTTTCTAAACCCTTAACAATCGATAATGGATAGGACTCACACTAGTGAATCGGAACATTTCTCTTAAAACTTCATTAATGGTTTTTGCAAAGCTCACCCAAACTTTAGTAAACTAGGTAACTTGGTTAGTGGTAGGGAATGTGACACACTGGATTCGGCCGTAATGTCTAGGCTGGGTTTGTGGTGTTACAAAAAGTGAGTTTTGGCTTCGAGAGGTTGGATTTTTAGGCCATTGTTTTAGGAGATGGTATACGAGTTGATCCCAGTAAGATTTCTTTTATTGTTGAGTGGAAGCCGCCAAGGGATGTAAATGAAGTTAGAAGCTTTTTGGGTTTGGCTAGATACTACAAGCGATTTGTTAAAGGATGTTCGATAATTGCCACTCCAATGACGAGGTTGTTACAAAAGGATTTTAAGTTCAAATGGACAGGGAAGTGCCAATAGAGTTTTGAGAAACTGAAAGTGTTATTAACCGAGACACCAATGTTAGTGCAACCAAATCAGGGAAAGAGTTTGTGATTTACAGTGATGCGTCCTTGAATGGACTAGCTTGTGTGCTTATGCAAGAAGGCAAGGTAGTAGCTTATGCTTCGAGGCAATTGAAGCCCCATGAGAAAAACTATCCTATGCATGATCTAGAATTAGCCACCATTGTATTTGCTTTAAAGATTTGGCGGCATTACCTATTCGGGGAGAAATGCCATGTCTATATAGACCATAAAAGTCTTAAGTATCTGATGACCCAAAAGGACATAAATTTGAGGCAATGAAGATGGCTTGAATTGTTAAAAGACTATGAGCTTGTGATTGATTACCACCCCAGTAAGGAAAATGTGGTTGCCGATGCCTTGAGTAGAAAGTCCTTATTTGCTTTGAGAGCTATGAACACACGACTAACCCTATCTCATGATGGTGCAATTCTAGCAGAGTTAAAAGCTAGACCGACTTTTCTTCAATAGATCTGTTATGTTCAGGAAGCTGATAAAGAGTATACAAGCTAAGAAAGCTCAGTGTGAGTCGAGTGGTGAATCAAATTTTTAGAGAGATTCTGATGGTTGTCTGAGGTTCTGTGGAAGGATTTGTGTCCCGAAGAATGCTGAGTTGATTCGAAATATTTTGCATGAAGCTCATAACGGAGGCATGTCAGTTCACTCAGGTAGGACGAAAATGTACAATAATTTAAAGAAAATGTATTGGTGGCATGGCATGAAAAGAGATATATCTGAGTTTGTGTCAAGGTGTTTGATTTGTCAGCAAGTAAAGGCCGAACACTAGGTACCTTCAAGTTTACTCCAGCCTATTTTAGTTCCCGAATGGAAATGGGACTAAATTACTATGGACTTTGTGACAGGCTTGCTGTTGACATCGAGAAAGAAAGATGCCGTATGGGTTGTGGTTGACATATTGACTAAGTCATCTCATTTTATACCAGTTCGCATTGATTATTCACTTGATAAGTTAGCTGAATTGTATATTTCTGAGATTGTAAGACTTCATGGAGTACCTTTATCGATTATTTTGGATAGAGATCCGAGGTTCACTTTGTAGTTTTGGAAGAAGTTACAAGAGGCTTTGGGTACAAAACTAAATTTTAGTACCACTTTTCATCCACAAACTGATGAAAAATCTGAGAGAGTAATTCAGACACTTGAAGATATGCTCAGATTTTCTGTTCTTGAATTCCAAGGTAGTTGGGAAAGGTACTTACCTTTGATAGAATGTGCCTACAACAATAGTTATTAGTCGAGCTTGAAGATGATGCCTTATGAGGCATTTTATGGACGTAAATGTTGTACACCATTACATTGGATTGAGCTTAAGGAGAATAAGATTCATGGAATCAATTTAGTCAAGGAAACCGAAGAAAAGGTGAAAGCAATTCGTGATTGCTTAAAAGTGGCCTCGGATAGACAAAAGTCATATACGGATTTAAAAAGGAAAGAGATTGAGTATCAAGTTGGTGATAAGATATTCTTGAAAGTATCTCCACGGAAAAAGGTTTTGAGATTCTGAAGAAAAGGCAAGTTGAGTCCTCATTTTATAGGATCGTATGAGATTACCGAAAGGATAGGGCCTGTTGCTTATCGATTGGCCTTGCCGACTGAGTTAGAAAAGATTCACAATGTGTTTCATATATCCATGTTGTGCCGATATAGATCCGTTCCTTCTCATGTGATTGTATCGACAGAGGTTGAAATCAGACCGGATACGACTTATGGTGAGGAACCGGTTAAGATCTTGGCTCGGGAAGTCAAGCAATTGAGAAACAAAAGTTTTGCTCTTGTGAAAGTTTTATGGCAAAGACATGGGGTTGAAAAGGCTACATGGGAGCCCAAGAAGGCTATAAGGAAACAATACCCAAACCTTTTTACCGGTAAGATTTTTGGGATGAAAATCCCTAAAGTGGGGAGCGTTGAAACATCCTGAATTATGGCCTAGTCAGAATATTGGTTTTGAGACCACAAATTTGAGATAGAAATAATTATTTTATGATCCTTATGAGGTCTATGATATGAATGCATGCTTGTGTGAATGTTTCGTGAAGAAATTTTATCCATAAAATGTCTAATTTAATTTTAAGGACCAAATTGAATAAAATGCAAAACTTATATTCTGAAGCTTTAAGCATGAAATTGCTTCAGATTATGAAATAGAGGGTCCTAATTAGCAATTTGACCAATTTCTATAATTTTGGACAAAAATTGACATGCATAGGAAAAATTTGAAAGAAAAACCATAAGGGCATTTTGGTCATTTAGTAATTAAATGAAATAGAAAGGGAAAAATCAAGTGAAAATGTTGTCCATCTTCCTCCTTAGCTACCGAAATTTGTGGAGAACCATAGCTAGGGTTTTCAAACTTTTCAAGCTTGGGGGTAAGTCCGTTCTAGCTCCGTTTTTAATGTTCTTTACATTTTTGAAATCCTCGTAACATGATGTACCCGTTTCTAACCATATTTTAAGCTAGGGTTCATGTTGGAATTTTGACCCATGCATGAGAATTTTTCATTTTGATGTTTAATGGAAGAATATGATAGTTTGATATGTGTTCAACATCTTTTACTAGGTGATTTTGCATAAAAACACCTTAAAGGGACCATTTTGTAAAAGATGTAAAATAATTGATAAAAATCTGATTTTGATGAAAACATGGGCTGTTATGAGTACAAAGAAAATTCAGCTAGTTTTGTGTAACAAAGAAAATGCATCCATTTCATTTTACGAGCCTAGGGACTAAATCATAAATAAGTGAAAATTTAAGGGTAAAAAGGAAATTTTACCAAATCATGAATTATGGATTGATTTGAATAATGTGATTAATAAACAAGTTAAATTTGGCATTATAGATCAAGAAAAACGTGAACCGAGACTTGATCGAAGAAAGAATAAAGTATACGACGATTAGGCTCGACTACCGTCATTTTGTACCGAGGTAAGTGCATATGCAAATAATGTGGTGCTTAGCATGTTTTTAATGAATTGATACTATGTGATAAATGTTTTCATGTTATTATGAGTTATATACTTGCTAGTTGTTAAGACAGCATAAATGATAATTGGCCAATACATATGACATCACGAGCAAGTACGGCAAAGTATGCCTTGTGCAAGTGAGGAAAATCCCGTTTGAACCTTAGGAATAGTCTAGGATACAAGTGACATGTCACTAGGAATTTAGAAATCCAAACTCGTTGAGTTGGTCTGGGTTCGTGATGTGTTTGAGGCATCTGAGCTCGTTGAGTTGGTTTGAGTTCATTATGGATGTGATACATGTACTTCATTTCCAGGCAATGGTCCTATGTGTCCTACCGGTGGTTAGGTAATCCTCGAGTTGGTCGGATACCTGACAGCTTGTGTGAGTAGCCCGTGTAGCTACACCTTGACCAATAAATTTTGTGAGCAAGCCCGTGAATAGCTCTTTTTCGAGCATTACATGTTATAAGGTAGCTTTTGCTACTTATGTATATGCGGCATTTATGTGTAAATTTTCCACGTATCCAATAGTATTTCGAGTGTTCAACGAGTAGTGCAAAGGATGTGATGTAAGTCTCGAGGAGGGCATGCTAAAGAGGTATGGTTATATGATATGCTACGATGAGTACAGGTATGTACGCTAAACCTATGAATAATGCCTTGGTAAAGAATGATTTGTTATGAGAGAGTATATGTGTACGTATGATAAGTAAGTCAAAAGGTTTAAGTGATGAATAATCTTTATGTATATGTTACTATGTCCTTGCAGGTTGATTGCTTACTACCATTACATATTATTTGCATGTGGACTTACTAAGCTTTAATGCTTACCCCCTTTCTTTTCCATCCTTTGTAGTTTCATCAAGCTAGCTTGGGGATCGGAAGCTGTAGGAGTGTTCGATCACACTATCAAAAGATTATTAGGTATAGTGAAATTGTTATTTTGAGTATGGCATGTATAGGGGACTTGGTTATTTTGTGATATGTGTCATGCTATTTGGCCAAATTGTTATGATGTTGGTGATTCATTTTGTAATGGCCATATGATATGGATTATATTTGATCACTGGGTTGTAATCTAATTACCCGTGCATGCATGTGTCAGTGCCTTGGTGATGTGATATGTTATTGCTTGGTGAATGTATGATAAAGTATGGATTAGATGCTAAAAGATAAGGGATGACTTAATGGTTTAAAATGACTATAGTCATGAATGCATAATTTGAAGTTATGGTAACAAGTTTGATAATGCATGAAATTGGTGTGGAATGCTTTTAAATGGTGTAACAAAATGAATGTGCAATAGGATGACATTATGAAGATGTAAGAGTACCGTGGTGTTGAATATTTAAGTGTCTAAATATGTCATGTTGTATGCTATGAAATATGTTTGAATATATGAATGATTGAGGGTGACAATTGGCTTGGAAAATAGCCTTTAAATGGTCCACATGGGTAGACCCAAGGGCATGTGTCTAGACCATGTGTGACACATAGTTTGCCTTACGGGCGTGTTGAATGGCCAGTGTCCTCTGCACCCTAATTTTTCAAGTCAATATGCTCAATAGTAAACACATGGGCTAAGACACGAGCGTGTGTCCTAGATGTGTGAGGGATACGGCCTACCCACATGGGTGTGTACTCTGGCCGTGTGAAGTCTGTACCTTTTTATGAAAAAATCATTTAATTTTAATTGACCGCACGGTCTAGCCACACTGCAGTGTGATATGGCCATGTGACCCTAAATTGATGCTAACGTCATAGTTAGAGAGTTACACGACTGGAAGACACGGGCATGTCTAAAGCACACAGACGTGTGGCTCTATATTAGGGGAAATTTACCAAACATTTCTAAAGTCTTCGATTTAGTCCTGAATCCCTTCCGATAGTTGTTTTGGGCCTCGCAGACCCATATTAGGGACAAATTGTGTATGTATGAATAAAGTTGTTTTAAAGAAAAATTTTAGAGCTCGATTTTTGCATGGATGACTATGTATGTGTTCAGTAATGCCTCATATCCTATCCCGGCCTTGGGTACGGGTAAGGGGTGTTACATTACACATATTGTATTTGCCTGCAAGGTGGGGCCATGATCTGCCAGTCCAGTTTGCAATAAGACTACCCTTCCAGAGGCATCACAAATAAAGCTTCTTTCCACATTTTCATATGGCACAGATTTGTCAGTACTTGTATTGTATAGCAGGAAGGTATTTGACAATGACCATACTCATGCCTGCAACAGAACTTATCACACCTACCCAGACTCTATGAGCCAACTCATCACAGTAGAGACACGTAAATATCATTCATAATTATAATAGAATCATATTTTCTAACACATAATTCCCTATACAAGTATATCACACATCATCCTACCATGCCACACATTTTTCACAGTAACATCAATCATAATATAATTAACATAAAATGACATGCAGAAGTCAAGTTCAAAGGCTCACCAGAGACTTACCTTTACTTCAACATGGAATTTTTGTTTTGATTATCTTTCTTAATACAAGAGAAACAACTGCTTAAAGATTTTCATTAGTTAAATACATCTTACTAATATTTCAACTACATGCAACCCCCATTTAGGGCCTTCCTATAACACTCTTCCATCCTATAATCAAGACATGCAAAGCTGTAAGACTTACCAAAGGGTAGAATTATCTACTCATTAGACGATATCTTAGTCCGAATGTAATGAAGAAGAAGAAGAGAATTTTGAGGTTAGAAAGAAGAACTTGGACATTATGCAGATAGAAAAATCATCTGAAATGTTCCCTCCTATAAGCATACTCTCGTTCCCCTAGATTTCCTACCAAAGCCAAAGTAGGTAAAAGAAAATCCGATAAAGGTTAACTTTACTTTTTACCAGTCATGGGGAGGGTCAAATCAATCTAATTGACTCCTGTTAAGAAATGGCTAGCCATGTTGCTTGTGATGATTTCTTTAATTGGCTTATTTTAGTGTACAAGCAATCTTTCATCCATCTTGCTACTCTACTCTTTATGTTGATCTTATCTTCTACTGCATAAGAATCCCAACAACTCCCAACTAAACCCGATACAAAATCTAATTGGGCAGTACTCATGTAAATCAGATGTACTATATCTTGGTGGTGACTCACGTTCGGTGTGATCTTAAAGACAACTAAGTCTCCCAAAACTTCCTCTTTCACTTGACAAGCTCTTAGTACTCAAACAAAACTCGAAGGTGTACCCCTTCATAGGCACGCACTTTCTTAGGCATAATCTTTCTTCTCTTGGAAACATCCCGCGATCAATTCCTTAGCTACCACCAACAAGTTAATTCTTTAACGTTAGTATGCACCAAATAACTCGCCATCAGGCCAACAAGATAGTAGATTATGTCACCACAGCGTGCCCAACAGTTTACATACCTACTTTACTCATCTTCTCAGATCTGTTGATTTTCAAGATGTGACACTTGATCTTCTTTTCTAAACCTTCAATAAGTTTCAAAACCTCCTAAAGATCACTTGATTATAGAACTAGACCATTATTTACACCTAATTACACAAATCTATCTGTTCTAGAAAAATCAAGCTTGTATGATCACATAAAAAGGGAAAAAAACCAATTCATTAAAATTCTTTGAAGATTTGTTAAACTAAGTTTAAAAACCTTTTAATTAGATAAAAATGAGTTAAAAACCACTTTAAAATAGAAACTTAGCTTGTTATTTTGAAATCTATCATTTTCAAGCTAAAAATTGATCTACAATTACTAGATATATTGAAATCTTGATTAAATAAATCAAAACTCGAATTGAATTAACAACGTGCTTAGTTTAATATTAGAAAATCAAAATTTTACCTTAATTTAAAGAAATCAATGAGTTGAGGATCAAATTTGAGCTAAAACTTGATAAGAACAATGGTAAAATTGAAGGAGAAAAGATGAGTTTTCTTTAAAATTGAAGAAAGAATTTGTGTTTAGATTGCTAGAAAATAATAAAGGATGAATCAATTTGAGAGAGAAACTTTAGATTTAGATTTTAAAAGAATTTTGAATTTGTGTAGAATTGGGAGGGAAAAGATGGCAGGGTTGTTTAAATAGGCAACCAATTTTTAGAAGTTGGGCAATTGCCCTTTTAACCTTCTCCAATTTCTCCTATTTTCCAAATCAATCCTTGTTTTCAAATAAGACTCATTTTCTAAATTATTTTCAAATTTGATCTAGTTTTAAAAACTTGTTTTAAGAAAATTAATTCTTGGGCACCTAGTTTTAATTTCTTAACCTAAAATTTTAATTCTAATTATTTTATTATTTTCTTTTATTTATTCCTGATTATTTTAACATCTAACCTAATTCTGATTTCCAGTTCACTAACCATTGATTTACTAACTCGATTCTACTAACCCGATTTTTGGAATGTGACACAAAGTGCTATGATCTAGCTAACATTATGCCAAGCTAAGGTATCTAATATGCTTATGTGAAAATAAGGTAAGCTTAGTATTTTTCGTTTGAACGTACTAAGCATTCTATATGCTTACTCTTATTGTTTTCTTTACCTTGTATATCGTCACCTTGCAGAATTCGCCAAGCTAGATCGTCTCGAAGCTCACATTATCATTGAATCGGTAGTTATACAATTATTTTGAGTCTAAGGTTGTGGCATGTATATAAGGGTCTTAGTGTGCTGTTTAGCATTCTGAAACTTTTACTACTTGGCAAATGTGACATAGCCTTCTTGTGCAATATGTTTCCTCATGACTAGGTAAATATATTGTATTAGTCATGTTTCATGCTAGATTAATTGATGATATATGCTTATATGTTTGGCAATTGAGAAGCTATAAAATGAGGTAGAAAAGGTAGCCAAGTTAATGAATAGTTGAAATTGACATACTTGAAAGGGATGTTTGGAAGTATGCTTGAAATATGTAGTTGGTACTTGATTGTTGTTTTAACTCTCTTCACTCATCTCCATCGTTTAATTAGGGTTACGAGATGCTACCACACATAAAAAAATCAAATCTTGCTATCAATGTAAAATTTCTCAAAACGATCAATAATCATCAAACTTATAACCAAAAATAGGTTATTCACATATTGTCGGGGTTAAATTGTACTTACAAAAGCTCTAAAATAGGTTAATATGAAACAAGGATTCATTTGAAACATTTCAAAAAAAGAAAAAAAAATACAAAATATGGATCATATGGCCATTTGGCCAAGCCGTGCGACCAGTTGATGCCATGTGAAGCTATGGGACATGGTCATGTTGTCCAACTATGTAGATGGAGTCACACGGTCGTGTCTTCAGACCGTGTAATACATTGTGGTTGCGTGTGGACTAATTGTTAAACTATGCAAACTTTCACATGGTTGTGTGGCTAGACCTTGTAACTCACTGATACCGTGAATACCAATTGACACCTAAATCAGACCATATGACCATGCCATATACTAGTGTATGGTATACGATCATGTGATGTGTGCACCTAAAAGAACCTTATCAAACAAGAAAAGTGCCCTGGGCTTACCTAAACCACAAGTAACATTGTGCCATCACACAAATTTGTACAAAAATCATCAAAACATACTCAAAACCACACTCAAAACCACACTTATACATTCATCCTAAGTTCCTAACCAATATGCTACAATTGACTCTTCCATTCAAACATTTGAAAGCTAACATTCATCACATTTATATCACCATTCTTACACCATAAACATTTCCATTAAAGCACCATCAAATACCAGAACATCAATAAGAAAAGTTCACCACATGACCTAACCATAGTTACCAAATCATCTCAAAACATAACACAACTAATTCTTAACATTCTATGCCATTTCAAACACAAACTTAACACACACTTGTAACCAAACATGCCACTTATAATCTAACATAAAATGATAAAAAATCTATCAAGACGTTGAACGGATACTGTGAGCGTAGCTTGACTTCCAACTGATAGCAACTTTTGAAGATCTATAAGAAATTGAATAGAGTAAATGTAACAGCCTGATTTTGAGGCTAGTCGGAATGGTGGTCTTGGGACTACAAATCTAAAGTTTAAGAAATTATTTTATTATTATTTTGAAGTCATAGCATGTTTATATTAGTACATGATAGATTTGGTAGGTTAATTTTGATGTTTGTGAGCCCAATTGTGAAAAAGGACTAAATCGCATAAAATGCAAAAGTCCTAAATTGATAGTTAGAGGTGTCAAATAGCTAGAGAACAACAATTGAGGGTCTTTAAAGGGAAACTAGACCCTATTATGATAGCATAGCCAACCATGAGAAAAAGATGAGACAATTTTCAAGGTTAAATGGAAATTGGGTGGCTTATTTGACTAAAAAGGAAATAAAATAAAGAAATATGATATCATTCCTTTTTCATATTCTTACCCAATCGATTTTAAGACATTTTTTGGGGGTGTTTGGACTTCAAAATTTGCAGCAACTTATCATCCCTAGAAGTAAGTGATTTCCATGTCCTTTGTTGATAATTTTTGTATTTTTGATACCCTTGAAGCATGAGCTTTCAAATGAGGGGTATATCTTGAAAAATTGTTGAAGGTCTAGGGTTTTTCCATGAGAGCATTTAGGGTGTTTTCTAAAATTTTATGGAAGAATATGAGTCTTAGTTGTGTAATAGACAACTTTTGTAAAAGGTGTTACCATGAAAACACCAAAAGGGACTATTTTGCACAAGTTGATAAATGTGTGAAATATGATGAATTTGGGGTTGCTATAAGAATAAAAAGAGTTCAGATAGGCTCAATATGCAAAGAAATTCGATAAAAATTGATTTTCGAGCATAGGGGTAAAATGGTCATTTTGCCAAAGTCTAGGGGCAAAATGGTCATTTTACCGAAGATGTGAGTTTTTAATTTCTTAACTTTGTTTAGTGACTAAATGAGTGTAATTTTATAATATAGATAAAGAATTGTCAAATCCAAACCTAGACCAGGAGAAAGCCAAGCAAGTCAACTAAATTGACTAGTCGTATACGTTTTGTACTCCGAGGTAAGTTGTATGTAAATAATACAACTACATTGTTAATGTATGTATTGAATTGTATTGAGTTAATATAGCATGAATTGCTTGGTTGTGAAATTGAGAATGTATAATGATAATTGAGATAGTAGAATTCCTGAATGGACCTTAGGAAATAAATCGGATATTCATGCCATGACGTTTGGGTCACTTGCATGAGCTAGTGTAAGAGATGTCTGGAACATGCATCGGCCACATTATGAGAGCCAGTGTAAGACCATGTCTGGGATATGGCATCGGCATTGAGATGAGAGCTATTGTAAGACATGTCTGGGACATGCATCGGCCTCGAGACGTAAGCCAGTGTAAGACATGTCTGGGACATGCATCGGTTATGAGATGATAGTCAGTGTAAGACCATGTTTGGGACATGGCATTGACACTTTACCCACGTTTGAGGCCTAATGAATATCCGATAGTGTTCCAAATGGTTCAACGGTGAACGTTATGTTCTTAAGCTAATAAGGAAAGTATAATCGTGTTGTGAATGGTACAGGTACCTAATTGGTACGTATGAGATATGAGCTCTCTATATATATAACTTGTGATTGGTATGGATGGTAATGAGTAAGTTATACTTATGCCTACCTTGATATTATTAACATGCTGGTTATTGGTATATTGTTGTTGTATATTTACTTATATGCAACTTACTAAGCTTTTATGCTTACTCCCTTTCCTTTCCATTTCCTTACAGTGCCGCCTATCTAGCTCAAGGATCACTGAAAGTCAGAGATATCGATCATACTATCAACCGAAACATTCGGTATAGTTGGATTTATATTTTTGAATATGGCATGTATAGAACTTAGACTTTATTATTTTATGTTTTTGAGAATTAGCCAAATGTGTTGGCTTAGGTTGGAAGCCCTTCAAATTGTATTATGCCTTGAATGATGGCTAACATTCATTTTGGAATTTATAAAAGATGCATTATCATGGTGGAATGAATGTCTATTGTGGTAGATTTAATTTTAGAAATTGTGATCTTTTTAGCATTGGTTGGAATTTGTATGGAAATAGGCAAGTAAGGGTGCCAATGAGGCTTCGTAAATAGCCTTATATTGTCCACACGGGTAGACACACGGGGGTCGTGTGTGACACACGGTTTGCCCTATAGGTGTGTAGTTTGGCCGTGTGTCCCCTACATGTAAAAATTTCAAGTCAGTATACAATGTAATAAAAACACGGGCAAAGACACGGCCGTGTGTCTCAGCCTTATGGAGGACACGGCCTAGTATACGGGCGTGTGCCATGGCCTCGTGTCCTTTTGGGAATGCTGACATCAGAAACAGAATACCTAGGTTTTTGCACACAAGCTAGGACACGAGCATGTGTGGCCGTGTGAGGGACACAGGCCAATGACACGGGCGTCTGTCTAGCCGTGTGAAAACCCCCGTAGGTGTGAATTAGAAATTAATTCTACACGGGTGTAGGACAGGGGCGTATCCCAGGGTGCTTAGGCCGTGCGAGCCACACAGGCCATTAGCAAGAACAGGTCAAGGTGGTCACATGAGCGTGTTGCCCTTCCACACTGGTTTGTGCCCTGTTTTAAGGATAAAATTTTCATAGTTGGTTTAAGGACCCGGTATAGTCCCGAATGGTTTTCAACGGTCGATTTGAGGCTTGTCGGCCCACAATAAGAAGTTTAAGGTAGAGATTGAAGAAATTTAAATTTGGACCGAGTCTTGGTGACTTGAGATTGTTTGTATGCATAAGATCTAGTAAAGGTAATGCCTCGTACTCTGCTCCAGCGTGGGTTACAGGTATGGGATGTTATAGTAAACGTAAGAAGCACAATGCTCAGTAAGTTTGTACGAAAATTAGCTTAGCTTACCGAGTTTAATGTACCATAAACATTGAACATACAATTATTTAATCAAGAACATGTGTTCATTGATGGCCAATGCAAATCACAAATCTCACAGGGTTAGCTCCTTCACAATTGAACATATAATCATTTCATGTTCGTAAGCATATACAAGTAACGATACTTGATATGTAACACCCCTAACCTGTATCCAATGCCGGAATAGGGTTACAAGGTTACCAATCAATACACATCATTCACATACATAACACATACATTTATGCATTCATATATAAAACCCATCCAACACAATCATATTTTCCCTTATAAGACTCTACAAGGCCTTAAAACATGCTTAGAAGAGGTTCGGGACTAAACTGATAACACTTGAAAACTTTGGGAAACTTAGAAAATTTTCATGCATTTAAGGGTCACACGCCTTTGTGTCTCACACAACCACTAGACATGCCCATGTCACAGACCGTGTGAAAATAGGGCTTACATACTGACTTGCACCACACGACCGAGGACAAGCCCGTGTGCCATGGCCGTGGGAAAACTGGAGGGGTTGCTGACTTGGGTCACACGACCTGCCACACGCCCATGTGCCAGCTCATGTGCTATACATGGCCAGTAGACACACCTGTGTGTCTAAGCCGTTTAACTTACTGATTTGTTTTAATTAAGCATCATGGGACACACGGTCAAGTCACACGCCCGTGTGCTCAATCGTGTAGCACGAAAATAGGCTTGCTATAAGCTACTTGTCCCACTTAAGTCACATGCATCCTAAGGCGTCCAAATGGTACTAAATATACAACCAAATAAGCAATTATAAGTGCCATTTCCAGCATAAATCATACCATATTGAATCATTACATTTCACTTCTCAAATCTCAACCATTTCTTAACCAGAACACATACCACAACTAGCATGAATCATTTATCATCTTTAAAATTTTTCATATATCTCAAATTCCAACTAAATAACCAATCATATCATTCAACCTATAGCCAAATCAAAGCTTATCAATGCATCATTTCAAACTCATACCAATACATGCCATTTCTTAAACCATATTATTACCACATTTACATTCCAAGCCAAAACACAAATACATAACATAAGCCAAATACGCATTTTATACCAACCATGCCAAATCATAAGGCCACATTATATCCATCAACCAAAATCATTAATAAGCCATTTCAAATGACCATATACATTTCTAACAACCATATCAAAAAGATCATAGCCTATACATGCCACAAAACCAAGCCATAAGTTGTAAAATACCGAAAATCAATAGCCGGATAGTCTGATGCGATCTTCGTTGACTCCCAACCCGAGCGAACGTCTGAGACACTATAAAACATAGAAAAATAACACAAAGTAAGCTCTATAGCTTAGTAAGTCCGTATGTGAGCTTAAAATTATCACAACATTCATATAGTAATTTGAAATAGATAAATCATTAACATTTAAAGCATCCATTAATGAGCTAACATCAAATTATTCATGTCCTCATTCACAAGTTCTCAACTTCATATACTTGAGTAGTTTTCAGTACATACCTGTACTAATACCTTTATATTTATCACCCATACTCTTTTCAAACCTCTCTAGTTTATAATTTCTTATGATACAAATTCATCGATTTTCCGGTGCCATAGTCCAACTATGGTCTTACACATATATTGCCAAGGCCATGCCATGGTCTTTCTTTCACGTGCCATAACTTGTTTATGGTCTTATTAGTCGATTGCCATATGTATATTTAGTTAAAACAACTATTATTCATATCTCACATTTCATTCAATATATACTTCATTATGGTCAAATAAACACAGTTTGACATGAAATATACTTATACACAATTATTTCTTATTTAATATACATAATACAATATAAACTCACAAATTTACTTTCATTCTATTCTCACATAAGTTCTATACATACCTGTATTACTTATTCTGACCGTATTTTAATTCTCATCTTGACTATGCCTGTTGAACCCTTCTGAATCGCTAAGGATACTCAGATATCACATAAAGCTCATACAATGCCATATCCCAGATACGGTCTTACATGTTATCTCACATCAATGCCAATGTCCCAGACATGGTCTTACACATAATCACAATACAATGCCAATGTCCCAGACATGGTCTTACATGTAATCTCATCGCGGTAGTCCTAATGTCATGACATTTGTATCCTATACTATTCCTTAGGTTAGTACGGGACTTTCGGACGTCGTAACTCTGTCAACTTCAGCTTGTAATCATGACCATTCAACATTCAATTCAATTGAATAATAAATAAGCATTTACAACATAATTTAAGCACGTTTATTAGCATACGAAATTACCTCGGTTGTTAAAATGACGAAACGGATCGACTAGTCTGATACTTTGTTTTCCCCCGTTCTAGATCCAAATCTCATTTTTCTCAATCTATATAATAACAAAATTTCCTTATTTAATCATTAATTCATTCAATTTAACACAATTTACATGTTTTTCCCCTATTATTTCACATTTTTCAATTTAGTCCTTAACACATAAAATATAAAATTCATGAAATTTAAACAATTCCATGCTTAGCCGAATATTACCCAATCATTTATTAACCCATATTTTCACTTTATTCATACTTTCAACCACATAATTTCATGATTTCACAAATTATCCCATAATTTGCATTCTTCCTCAAAATCACTTTATAAAATATGAAAATCTAACATCAAATATTCATATTTCACCATTAAACATCAAAGAACACATAAGCTCATCAATGGACACTATCAAAATCTTTAACAGTTTTGAAATCGAAGACACGAGCTAACTAGTACTAGTTGCAATGATCACAAAACGTAAAAATTATTAAAAATAAATCAAAATCCATACCTAAATGAGCAAAACAATGTTGGCCAAACCTAGCTCATCCATGGCTACCGTTGTTTTCAAATTTCGGTGGAAGGGATGATAAAAATAAGGATTTTGGCTTTTGTTTTATTAATATTAACCTTTATTAACTATTTACTTAATTAACCTTTAAAAACATTAGTAATTACACCAATTGCCACTCCACTATTATCCACTATCTCATAAATGGGCTATTTGCCACATAAGGACCTCTGTATTTAAGTTCTACAGCTTTTTGACACCTTTAGCTTATAGAACACAACTTTTACTCTTTATGCTATTTAGTACTTTTTACCGAATTAACCATCAAATTGTAAAATTTCTTAACGAATTTTTCACACAACCCTAATATCACGCTGTAAATATTAAAATAATAATAAAATAAAATTTTGACATCAGATTTATGGTCCAGAAACCATTGTTTTGATTAACCTTGAAAATAGGCTGTTACATGATACACTTATCCTCTTTCACATATAACACTTTTCCATTTCATATAACCATTTTCCATATCATTGAATTATATGTCATTTCATATATATATTTTCCATTTCATATATTTGCAATCCACCAAATGAACTATAGTGAAATAAAATTGGATACACAAGATAACAATGCTCACATGAGCTCTGACAATGGGCTTGCTCACATGAGCTATGGGTTGGGATGATAAGGAAGTTAGAGGTAGGACATCCAAGACCAGCATTTAAAATGATGATAACTCAATTGACTTGTGTCCACCTCCAAATGTCCTAAAGTCCAAAGTGTGAATACTATAATAACATAGAGACTTATGAGGCAGTATCTGAAAGTATACGGGCTGAGTTGTAATATAGATTTTACAATGAAATACGTGAGTATTCTGAGGAACCTACCCAAGGGAGGCGAGTACTAAATCAATCCTAACCTAAACAATTAAAGATCTAATTAATACTTTAAGTCAGATATAGTACAAAAGTAAAATAAGAGAATCGAATTTCAAGAGATATAAATAACAAAGTGAATCGAATCTGAAGATGGGTGATTAGCTCACTTCAGCAATCCCAATCAACTTTTGTCTCAAGATCTTCATCAACCAACTAGTCACTAGCCTAGCAATATCGTCCGATCTTTCACTAACACAATGAGTCACCAAGGACTACTTATCTTTTGACCTCAGAGTCCAAACTAGCTTGGGGTAAAGGTGTTCGTGAATGGGTAATATCAATTTTAGATTAATTCCCACCTTGAAGACTACCCAGGGTTGTCAGGCCTAAGGTTTGTTGCACGTTCTTCTTTTTCCAAACAATTGATCCATTGAGTAACCCTACAAAATAGTTAAGAGATCATGCTTCCACTCGCTAATCCCCTATAGAAGGATTAGTTCCTCATGGCTTTCATAAAAAACATGGAATAGATGGAAGAATTAATCATATGGAATGGATTGAAATAGAGAGTTGAAGAAAAGCCTAATTGATATTGATAATAAGCAAGAATCTACAATAGTTGGTATTTTTTATAAATAGAATTCTTGAAAGAGACCAAGAACAAATAAACTAAAAATATGAAAACCTAAACAAAGCAGGAAAACAAAACTTAAATCTAAAGAGAGAATGTAACTAATGGAATGTGTCTATAATGTTTCAAAGGAGCCTATTTATAGCCTTCAGGTAGTCGTCGTCCTTAACTATAGGTTAGCTAACGTTCTTGAGTTTTAAGTTCGACCGTGAAGACTAGAACACCCCTATTTTGTGTTTTATACTTGTCACAAAGTCGATGTCATGACACACTAGGACCTATGTCATGACACAGTAGCCAGTCTAGTCCTCTGCAACTATCTTCAGCAGTATGTGGCGACATCCTCAGCCTATGTCACGACAGTGAAGGCAATTTCTCACTTTCTCTATTATGCTTTCTATGTTACAACTTCGGATTTCCCATGTTGTGACATAGCGTCTAGTATTAACCTAAAATGCCTTCTAGTGGCCTTCTGCACACTCACAAAATATGTTATCTATCCCTTAGTCCTTATTCAGCCCTTAAGGTAAATAAAAAATCAATGTGCACAATTTATTAAATTTAAATAAAACTAAAAAAAACTAAATTAAAACATAATGAAAATGCTCGTATTTAAGCTCCTTAAATATGAAAAATAGTTTAATTGGCTACATCAAATCACGACAGATCAAACTCCCCCACACTTAAGTCATTACTTGTCCCCAACATAAACAAAGATGACAAATTAGAAATAACGACCCTTGAACAAGTATGGTACAAGTATTAATTTTGGAGCATATAACTTAGGCATTTTATGCTTACTAACAATTTCAACATGATGAGTCGTAACACCCCAACCCGGCCTAGACATTATGGCCAAATCTAGCGGTGTCACCTTAGAGTGCTTTTCAAAAATTTATTCTTGGTGATGATAAACCCATTTGGAAATTTTAAAGCCTCTTTGTTAAAACTCAAGTCATGTTAGCTATTTGTTATTCATTTCAAATCCTCATTACTTTTAAAACCTTGTTTGTCACGGAAGCATCTTAAAAGTGTTGCGGAAACACAGTATTTTGAAAATAGTTATCTTTTTGGAAAACTGCGTTTTTCGCTTAACAGATATAAATAATGATAAGCAAATATCCCCAAATTAAAATTTGGAAAATTAGAGAGGGCTTATTATAATTCAAAACCCAAAATGAAATCTAATAGCAAATAAACACCAAATAAAAGAAAAACAGGAGTAGTGTGGCCACCTCCAAGTCCCTTGCAGCACCAAATCGTCTAAGGATGAGGATTACCTGTACAATTAAAAAGGAAAGGGTAAGTTTATGAAAACTCAGTGTGTAATCCTTTAACAGACAACAAAAATCAGAATATGCACAATAGGTCGTAGCCTTATTCAGTAACAGAGTAGTCTAGGCTTTAGCCCTATATAGTAGCAGAGTGGGCCCAAGCCCAAAACAGAATCAATACAGAGCAAATAAGTATCCCAACCCAATCCAACCAGCACACCACTCGTACCAGCCAACACACCATGTGGGGATTAGATCGACCCACCCAACCAACACACCAATAACGCAGCGAAGCTGCTAATAACAGAAAATGTGGCTTAGCCACTAGAATCAGAATACGTGGCAATACCACTAGTACAAAACTTCCTCCAAATTAGACCCCAGCCCCATGCAGTATGTCATGTCATAAATATTACGTGTATGCAAACTCATACTCACTACAATCATATATGTAAATCATAAGCACATCATTCATACGGAGCATAAAGGCATAATCATTATTTTACCATATAGGGGTATTACGGTCATTTTGCCTATTTTGGGGTTTTGACTCAGACTATGACCTCTCCAAAGGTCTACAGTTGCCTCGAGCGACCCATATAACCTAAATGATCATAACAGTGTAAATGGGCCCAAGTGAGCCCACATGCTCTGTGGCCCATTTAGCCAAAATTTAGCTACGGCTATGTGACCTACATAGCCCAGTCCAATATCTATCACTTACCAAGGATTTAATCTGTGTGGGGCCCACGAGCCAATTGGGCCCACACAGCCCATTTTGGCCCAACGTGGCCCATAACGGCCCAAGTCCACAAAAGCGCTCGTACTAGCCTTTATAGAATATCACCCAAGATTTGTGGGTCGGTCTACCCCACGAGCGATCGCACGCTCGTGAGGCCTCAAATGCTAAAGTCTTGGCAGCTCAGCTTATTGGCTTTTGCCAATCTACAGTAAGGAAGGGTGTGGTTACACACCTTTTTCGGCTTTTTGAAAAAAAAAAATTTGGTGTATAGTTACAGCCTTAATTGGAAGCACTTGTGAAAAAAACAAACCCTAGAGCACCAACCTACATACATTCCAAGTATTCAATCAGTTTCCCCAATCATTAACATTCACAAGCATTTAATCCACGATTAAGTAATCATCACCTACTACGACCAAATGATCTGTGATATATCCCTTCTAGAACGTCGGCCAAAATCAATCACTCGCACCTTGGTAATTAACTGCACTAATGGTAGATCATGTTAGACAGAATAATCTAAAGATGTGGCTTATATCCCAAATATTACCCTATAAAACATTGGGGTAACTGGCTTATGCCCCAAAAATAAGGTATCAAAATTACCTTAACCGAATACTAGGAGACAGGGTTTCAAAAGCTTAAGAACTCTTGCACTTTTCACTCCTCGGTAATACCTAGAATCCAACGAACACACATCATGGGGAAAAAGTCACCATTCTGCAATCACAGAACACTAAGAGAAGAAGTATTCGGCTTTTAGGGGGAGCCAAAAGAAATAGATTTGAGCCCATATAACAATAATAGATAAACAACAGAGAGGACTTATGAGTGCTTATCGATTCAACAGAACCCTTGCAAGCCGAAATAACAGAGAAGAATAGTAATCGGCCAAACCAAAATACAAGGTAAACGGAAAGAAGATTAAGAGAAGAAGGACAACAATTGGCATAAAGAAGAAACCCACAACTGCAGAATCCAAACTAAAGAGATGAGTAAAAGTATAAGGTGTTCGGCTAGCAATAGGAAAAGAGACGCTTGAAGAAGATGAAAGAATAGAGATGGGGAGAGAAAAGAATATTCGGCTGCTGATAAAAAAAGATAAAAGAAATGAGCACGTTAACAAGAACAAGCCAGACTTGAAAAGAATACCAAACTAGAAAAATACCCAAATGGTCAAAACGCAACACAGCTACTCCAAAACAGGCTTAAACTTGAAAGAGAGAAAAACAAAAAGAGAATAGCTACCAAAACAAAAAGCCAAAGCTAGAAAATTGTGGCACTAAGTGCCTATGACCAAATTGGTACCCAAAGAATCCCATTTTTGGCCAACAACAACCACTTCCTCAGCTCCTTAATCCACTACCCGAATCTCTCCATGATTTCCTCCTTGATCTACTCTAATATCCAATTCAAACTCTCTTCAAACTCTCCATAGCTATGTTTCAGTCCAACTTCATTACCTACACAGCTCAGGCAGCAAAATAACTACTCCATTGCAACTCAGGACTTGAACTCAAGTCCCCCAGCAGAAGCAACACGCCATCTTGTCACTAGACCACATGCTCTCTTTGTGTCACAGTACAAGCACTAGTATTTATAAGGCCTACAAGCTAAAGCCAAGGTTCAACTAGGGGGAAAAACTAAAATTTTTGAAAAAGCCCAGACTTGAACCAAAGCTTCTCAAACACTCCCAAACACACCCAAATCACTTAGCCAATAAAGCAAACATGATAATTACGTCAAAGCTTGCAAAAACAAAGACCTTAAATTTTTAGGGCGTTACATGAGTAGTCAACTTACCACTTTTGATCATAAACATCTAAGTTCAGTATGTTACAAGATTTACAAATATTAAGGTTCTCTCACCTATAGGAATCTGTCAACAAATCATACAAGTACATTGATTATTCGAGTAGAATACAAATAGTCATTTATGCATATGTTCAGTATGATGTCCATTCATGTTTGATGATACGTAGGTCACATAGGGCTTTTTAGGTTGTAAGGTTCTACGGCTTAGAATAGATATGGAATTCAAAAAATTAAGCAACAAAGGGTTATGAACACGAAAATAGTTTGGCACATCGTATTGATCCCTATTCTTCCCCCTTAGTGACCCTTACCCGCTCGCCGCCTTATTTCTCTTTCTTTCACCTTCCTTGGCTCTCCATATATAAGAAATCATAGCATGACATAGTAACTACAGCTAGCATACAAGTTTTGATGCACTAATGAATGAGTGTTTTCTATTGTTGTGACTTTATCACTATTCTTTTTTAAAAAAATTTCACTCAAGAATGCTTTTTGGCTTTTCATGTACTTTTTCTACTTATATTACTTCTATTTTGTGGATTTCTCTTTTGTTTTACACATACGAGCTAACTTATAGTTCCCACCCCACACTAATCTTTTCTATTTCACTCTATTTTTACAACCTCCACCATGGTGTATCTACTGAACCCTTAATATTTATGGCCAGACATCTATAATCATGCAGTGTAGGACCAAAGAAAAAGGGCAAATACAGATTAATGTTTCCAGGCTTGGGGCATGTAATGTGGTTCATAAATAAGTGTCAACAGGCTCAAAAATTTGTACTAAAGGTGAAAAATAGCATAGCGTTTTGGCTCTTGATCTGTTTTGAACAATGCCTTAGGTCAACCTTAAATATCTCAACATACACAAATTTAATCAACCAAACAAATACAAATTCAACTATTTATCATTCGTACTAGCATGCTCGTTTCCTTGTATTTTTTGTATCACTTGGTACAAATAATAGCTTAATCCTATTTAAAGTGTAATATATAGAAATTTAGTAGTCTAATAATAAAAAAATTAAAATCTCCGATCATCATGCCAAATTTATTCATACACGCAAGCCACTTATGTACATACTTCTAACTAATCACTTGTATTTTTACAAGCTCAAGCACACTGAATGGCAAGAAAAATTAAAGAAAATGTAAAACTTTGAAGCAAATTTTCTATGTTACCCCCAACACTTTAGTTGACATGTTTTCCTCAATGTGTAGCCCAATAATATATAAGGAAGGAAATTACTCGACTGATTGTGGTCTCTCAAAATGCTAAAGGTGGATGCTTCCTGCTTTGATTGAGTTAGCTGAAATTATTTATGTCTCCTTCGTGTTGGATTTTTACATAAAAATTTTAACAAAGTACAAAAAAAATTCTACTTATTAATCCTATTGAACAAAGTCTAAATTAAATCATCCAAAAATTAATACAAGTCTTTGAAAACAAGCAAAATAAAAATGTTCAATCCTCCTCTGAATCATCAAGGGGATGATAGAATGTCTTCTCCATAAAGGCTTTGCCCTTTCCCTTGACATTCATTTGGTGGGAGCTCCCATCCATAGAAGGCACCTAATAAGTTGTGCTTCATATGACAGGCCCTTTTGGTGTAGAAAATTACGGCTGAAATGCCACTTTGTACTTGTCCTACGTTTATGGTACTCTTAACCAACATCTTCCTTCTCAAGATTATTCCCCTCCTTTTGATGAGTCAGAGTCTACCTAAACATATTTGGGGGTAACCTAGAGCATGTAACCCATTCACCCTTGCAATTTCTTAAAGTACTGGGTCTGTTTCCTTCATCCATTTGATCATCTCATCGTGTTTTGCTTCAATGGTTCCACTAGCTCCATTATTAACCTTTGTTGAATCTTTCTATTTAACTGATTCTGGTACAACCATTTTCCTCTTCCTCTTTTCATTCCATTTAGTAATTCTCTTCCAATAAAGCTTAACATATTATGTATATAATGTATCTCCAATGATACTCTTCGTAGGTTTAACGAATTTCTTATTTTCTATTTAATTTATTTTTGTTGTTACGAGGTGAGGAAAGAAAAGTCTAGCTTTTTGGCTTTGCACGCACCATTTCATCTCTCAAAAGATCTAGTGCCTTGATTTGATTAGAGAGACTGAAGAAAAAGTGAAAGTAATTCATGATAGTTTCAAAGCAGCTTTATATTAACAGAAATTGTACACGAATTTAAAACATAAAGACATTGAATTTCAGATCGGAAATAGAGTATTCTTGAAAGTATCTCCGTGGAAGAAAATCTTCGATTTGGTTGCAAAGACAAATTAATCCGCGATTCATCGGGCCATATGTGATCATAGAAAGTATAGGGCCAGTGGCATATCGATTAGCTTTACCATCTGAGTTAGAAAAGATCCACAATGTATTCCATGTGTCGATGTTATGAGGGTATCGGTCAGATCCATCGAATGTAATTTCTCCGGCAGAGATTGAAATTCAACCTATTCTGACATATAACGAAGAACTGATCAAAATTGTAGCTCGAAAGGTTAAAGAATTGAGAAATATGAGCATAACTTTGGTGAAAATTTTGTGGCAACGTCATGGGGTCGAAGAAGCTATGTGGGAACCTGAGGAAGGAATGAGAAAATTGTACCCTAACCTCTTTTCTGGTAAGATTTTCGGGGACAAAAATTTCTAAAGGGAGAGAGTTGTAACAACCTATTTTTAGTCAAATCAAAATAGTGGTTTTAGGACCTCAAATATGAGGTTGAAATAATTATTTTATTATTTTGAGGCCTACAGTTTGATAATATGATTGTACGAAAATTTCGTTAAGAAATTTTATCGTTTGAGTGCTTAATTTAATAAAAAGGACTAAATCACATAAAGTGTAAAACTTGAGTTCTATTAGATAAAGGTACTAAATGGCTATGAAATTAAATAGTGAAGGTCATTATGTTGTAATTAGACCATTGTTAATATTAGTGGACATTTATGCACACGGTTGAAGTGATTTTAAATGGTTTATTAAAAGGTTAATTAAGTAATTTAGTAAATTAATGTAAAATAAATGAAACAAAAGAATTTTATTCTCTTATCATCTTCTCCAACCGATTATACAAGGGAAAGATAGCCATTTTCTTAGCTTCACTATTTGGCCAAGGCAATTTGTCCAATTAGGTAAGATTTTTGTCCCATTTTTAATGATTTCTATGTTTTTGAGATCGTTGCAACCTAATCTAGCTAGCTCAGGGACTATTTTGCAAAATTGTTAAAGGTTTAGGGTTTTTTGATTGATGAATGCTGGTGTATTTTGATGTTTAAAGATAGAAAATGCATGCTTCTTGATAGATAAACAATATTTGTTAAGTGATTTTTAATAAAATGTCCAAATAGGGATTAAATTATGAAATGTGTAAAATTCAAGGTTAAATTGTGAAATAAATGAAAAATGTGGGCTACTAGGGACCTAATTGAAATTCGACTAGCATAGGTTTAGGTTTTATTACATGAATTTGTATTTTTATGAGATAAGGACTAAATTGTAAAGATGTTGAAATAGTAGGGCAAAAGTGTAAAATTGCCTTAATGTGTATTTTGGACTAAATTGAATAGAGTGATGGTTAAATAAGTTAATTTTGATTACATTTAGATCAAGAAAAGTGAAATACAGATTTAGATCGGGGAAAAAACAAGGTTTTGGACTAATCAACTCGTTTCATTGTTTTTGCATTCAAGGTAAGTTCGTATGTAATAAGCATTTTATATTTATGTTTTAAATGCTTTGATATTGCCTAAATTGTGAATATAATCTTACGGATATGTTCGATGATGATTCGACTACGAGAAATCCCGGTTGAACCTGATGAATGATTAGGATACGAATGACATGTCATTATGGATTATGTGATTTGGGTGCCTGTCTGTACGTTCTACTGATGGCTGAGTTATCCGACATGTGTTGTAGATACCCGTCAGCTTGTGTGAGTAGCACTGTGTAGCTTTGTAATATCCTGATTTTGGGCCTAGTCGGAATAGTGGTTTCGTGACCACAAAATCTGAGATAGAAATAATTATTTTGTGATTATTTTAAGGTCTATGATATGATTGCATGATTGTGTGAATATTTCGTGAAGAAATTTTATGCATAAAGTGCTTAATTTGAAATTTGGGACTAACTTGAATAAATTGCAAAACTTGTGTTCTAGAAGTATTTTGCATAAAATTGAATTAGATTATTAATTATAGGTCCTTAAAGAGTAATTTTACCAATTTCTAAGTCTATGGACAAAAATTGGACATGGATGGAATTTTTGGAAAGTTTAGTAGTAAGGGCATTTTGGTCATTTAGGGGTAAAATGAATTAAAATACAAAATTAAAAGCCAATTTTGCTCATCTTCAACCCCATGGCCGAATATAGCAAGGAGAAACCATGGCTAGGGTTTTTCAAGCTTCCAAGCTCGATTGTAAGTCCGTTCCAGCCTCATTTTTAATGATTTTTACGTTTTTGGAGTCCCGGTAGCTCGATTTAGCTTATGCTAGCAATAATTTAACCTAGGGTTTATATTTGGAAAAATACCCATAGGTGAAATTTGTGTATTTTGGTGTTTTATGATAGAATATAAGGTTTTAAATTATGTTAGACAACTTGTGCTACTCGGTTTTAAGTGAAAACGAGCAAAAGGGCTTAATCGGTAAAAATACCTAATAGTCATAAGTACATGTTAGAGTGAGAATTTGATATTGCCATAGAAGGGAAAAATGATCAGCATGTCATAAAACATAAGAAAATAGGCTGAAGTTTAATTTACGAGCTTTGGGGCAAAAGTGTAAATATGCAAAAGTTTAGGGGCAAAATTATAATTTTTCCAAAATATGATTTTGGGTCAATTTGAATAATGTGAGTCCTAATTAGACTATATTTTAAATGATAGAGAAAGGAAAACTGAAATTCTGGCTAAAATAGGGAAAATACCAAGTTGTGGACGAAATGGTAAAAATAGCCATTTTCGCATACGAGGTAAGTTCATATGTAAATGTTGGTAACATAGTTATTATTTTAAATGTTTTAATGTTTTTTAAATGATATGATAATTATTATGAAATATTATACTTGTGATAATTGTTTGATAATATGTCAAATTATGTGATATACTTGGAAAATGTGAAATACTACCAAGTATCGGTATCGGCATTCCGTAGAAGATGGTTGAGACACATGATTGGGAAAAAGGTCCCGTTGAACCTTAGGAATGGATTAGGATACAAGTGACATGTCACTGGGATATTTGGGCATCCGAACTCGTTGAGTTGAGTCCGAGTTCACTTATGGATGCGAGCGTCCGAACTCGTTGAGTTGAGTCCGAGTTCGTGAAATGTAACTAGGCATCCGAACTTGTTGAGTTGAGTCCGAGTTCACCTATGGATGCAAACGCCCGAGCTCGTTGAGTTGAGTTCGAGTTCGCTTATGGGCGGGTTACATGGTAGCTTGGCTACATATGTGGCACTTATGTGCAAACTTTCCATGTATCTGAATTATATTTCGATGTGTTCAACGGGTAAAGTTCTACTGAAATGGAGGAATACTCAAGATGAAAGGGACGTATTGGTAAGTGTTGTGAAATGGGTACTTTGAACAGGTATGTACTTAACCCTCGGGTTGAAAACTCGATATAACAACAATATGGTAAGATGATAAATGAAAATTTGATATGAATGTCTCGGTGATGATTATGCAAATGATGTTTTATGTTTGCGTATATAGTTGTGTTACTTGCTATTTGCATGTGAGCTTACTAAGCATTTAAGCTTACTCCATTCCTTTCATTCCTTGTAGTGTTGACATGCCAGCTCAGAAATCGGAAACAGTCGGAGGCACGCTCACACTATCCGTATACCATCTTGGCATAATGGCTTGTATATTTTGAGTATGGCATGTATAGCATTATAATCATTTTGTATATATGATCTTATGATATGGTTATTGAGTGGTATGGAAATAGAAATGCTTGATAATGATTAGCCATTGGAATGGCTAATCATGATCATATTTGGTATTATGTATGTCAAATTGCTAGCTAATCCATGGAAACCATGAAATAGGTAAAATTTACCATAAAATAGATTCAGACAGTAGCAGTGATGTGAGTTTGAAAAATCACTAAAAATAGTAGAAATGGAATTAAATAATTGATAAGTTATGGAATCGAAGCTTGATGAGTCTATTTTCATATGGAATAAGTGAGATAGGTATATGAGCTATATTTTATGAGATGTTTAAATTTTTGTGAAATAGGGCCAGAACGATTTCTGGATCCCCTGTTCTGACTTTGGAAATTCACCATAAATTTTACAAAGATAATTAGAAGTCACGATTTATATGTACAGATTCCTTATTGAGTCTAGTTTTATTAGAGACAAACGGCATAGTCATTGAAGCTCTGTACAGGGAGATATCTAATTCGTAATACATAGAGGTCAGAGTAGTCGAACCCTGAAACAGGGGAGAATTTAACTAATAAACTGTAGTAATTGGCCTGACCAAAAATTCTAGAAAAATATTAGTAGATAGATATATGAGTCTAGTTTCAGGAAAAATTTAAGGAATTGGATTTCAAGTTTCGGAACTCGAGATATGATTTTTAAAGCGACTGTGATGCAGTTAGCCAGCTTGTCTGGAAATTTTAAAATGAATTGTATGAGCTGTTTAAGTAATGAATTAAGTCCGTTAACACCTCGTGTTCGACTCCGGAAACGGTCTCGGATACGGGGCATTACAAGCTTTGTCATGACGGTCAGCTTGTGTGAGCAGACCCATTGATAGCTCGAGAGCGAGCATTATATGTGATATGAGATTGAGATAGCTTCGGCTATATATATGTGGCACTTAGGGTGCGAGTTTCCCGGGTCTCTGATAGTATTTTGAATGGTTCAAAAGGTATGTGAAAGATATAGATGTGTATAAGATTGATACGAGATGGAACAAGTATGTACATGAACTGTATAAGCTTTGAATTGAAAAAGTTTGTGAAATTCTCATTTAACCTTATGATTGAATATGTGATAGGTTTGGTATTTATTTGAGTTGTATATTGATATGATCAATTATTTAATTTGTGTTTGTATGGCAAGATGAGTTTATTATCATACGAGCTTACTAAGCTTTATAGCTTTCATTGTTTATTTTTCTGTGTTTTATAGTGAAATAAAACATAGCTCGGATTCGGGAATCGTCGGAGACCTTATCACACTATCAAGCTATCACTTTGGTACTTTTGAATCTATGATTTTGGTTTATGGCATGTATAGGAACTTTGGTCATTAAAGTATATGTGTTGGTAATGAATTTAGTCATTAAAAATGGCTTGTAAATGGTTAGTATTTGATTTTGTGCATAACCATGTGAATTGGCTTATTTTGCTTTATTTGGTCATGTATATATATGTGCAAAAGGCCTTTGATATGTGTTTGTTAATTGGTATGTGCTGCTTGTTGAGAAATTGGTATTATGGATACTAAATGGTTGAGATTTGAGATTTGGTATGTCTGTGAATTTAGGTAAAATATTGCATGTTTGAAAATGACCATATTGATGATTTAAGGAAGTGAGATTGGGTATGAAATTGAATGGCATATTGTGGTATTTGTGTGACTTGTACTTGTTGTTATTGAATTAGTATGAAATAGAATTAGTTTAGAAGAGTTTAAGTGCCATTTGAAGATGTGATTATGTGCCTTTTGGTTTGATGTAGGTGTATGAAAGTTTGGGTGGCAAGACAACTTGATAAATAACCTATTTTTGTCCACACAGGCAGAGACATAGGTATGTGTCTCAGCCGTGTGTGACACACGTCAGGTGACTCAGCCTGTAACACCCCTCACCCGTATTCAATGCTAGAATAGGGTTACGGAGCATTACCAAACTTATAAAATATTTAAACATTCATTTCACATACAATTTAAAATTTCATGCAATTATCATTCAAACTCAATCATATTATCCTAATACGAGCCTACGGGGCCCTAAACATGCATTTGATTGGTTCTCGACTAAACTGATAACTCAAGAGATTTTTACGAGACTTAGAAAGTTTTTTAAACAATATGGGACCCATGCCCATTTGGCCCAGCTATGTGTCTCACATGGCCAAAGACACGTCTGTGTCACAGGCCATGTGGACATTCGAAATGGGAGCACATGACCATGTCCTAGCCCATGTCTGACCCCGTGTAACTCTCTGACTTAGGTCACACGGCCAACACATATGCTCGTGTGCCCTAAAAATGGCCACACACACCCGTGTGTCAGGCCGTGTGCTAGGCCGTGCCAAACCTATAATGTATATTGACTTATGCCACACGACCAAGTCACACACCAGGGGACACACAGTCATGTAACCTAACCATGTGTCACACACGACTGAGACACATGCCCGTGTCTCTGCTCATGTGGACAAAAATATGCTATTTACCAAGCCATTTTCCCACCCAATTTGCAAGTACTTACACCAAACACAAATGGCACAATTAATGACATAAAATAGGCATTCTAATAACCTCAACCAAACATAATTCATACCATTTCAATACCAACCAATTCAAAACACACCAATTTCCACTCTGGTATCATCACTAGTTGTAACAATCCCTAAAGCACCTGATGTTCAGCTTTAACTTGTTATCAAACCAAACATCTAGGCACGAACTTGAAAATGTCTCGTTTCATGCCCGACCACAAATACAACTGTTTCAAATCATTATACATTTTTTTACTTCCTAAAGATAAATAACCACTGTGTGCTTCGTGTAAGATTTTCTGAATAAGCTCGAAATTCTTTGCTACACAAATTCTACCTCGAAACATTAAACAATTGTAATACTGTAACACCCTAAACCCGGCCCAGACGTTATGGCCGGATCCGACATGCCACATCGAAGCGTTCAAAACATTTCAGGTTGTTGTTTTAGAAAAACTTACTTGGTGTTTCAAAAGATAATTTCAATGCAGGTTAAAGTGAAGGGAAGCTATGCACCAGGTAGGAAACCGGAAAAGAGGAGGTGAGTCCATCAGACTACTTAAGTACCAAGCTCCCTTCAGATCCAATCCTAGACATGCACACCGCCATTAGCACACCTTAACGTCACGTATATTTCCAGGAAACCAATTTGATTAAGTTCTTTTTAGGAAAAGTGATTAATTTCAAAAAAAATATTTTTCATTGCGGAAGCTTTGCTTGATGTCGTGTTATTTTGAAATCAATTACTATTTTTAAAAACATGCCCTAAAGCTATCCAATTCCAACAGTTATATATAAGTATTACCTACCTTATTAAAACATATTAAAACCATCAAAAATAATTAAGCGACCTTATTACAATTTAAAAAAAAATTGAAACCTTAAACGTAAATAAAAGAATGTCTAGTTCACCGGAAGAGAGTCAAATTTGTGGAACATGTGGCCACTCCGAATCCCTCACAGCTCCAAGCCCACTATGTTTGGGGATTACCTGCGTGGATGAAAAATAAAGGGGTGAGTTTGGGAAAACTCAGTGCGTAAATTAACCCAACCATAGCCTATATCAGCTCAAACCACAGAAACAGAATAAGTTGGCCTTAGCCCAGATCAGAATTCAGAATAAAGCCCATAGGCCCATAACAGAACAGAACATATATCACAAGTTTATGCAGTACCCAACCCATATCCAACCACATGCACCCCCATACCAACCTTTCACCATGTGGGGAGACTACTCGACCCACCCAACCGCTACACACCACAGAAATATGCAGCATGGCTGCCAGAATAGATAATGTGACAGTGTCACCAGAACAGATAATCGTGGCAGAGCCACCAGAACAGATATATGTGGCAGAGCCACCAGATCAAATAATTGTGGCATAGCCACCAGGACGCTTCCTCCATAATATAACCCATGTCCCCATGCAACAGATATACAATCATGACATAAATCATACAGAATTGAATCATCATGCTTTTCAGTCAAAAGTAACCCTAGAGGGTATAATGGTGATTTTGCACCTAAGGGTATATCAAAAATTTCCATACATAGGGGTATTCAAGTAATTTAACTATTCTTAGGGTTTTCATCCATATTTACGTAAGACCAAAAACACTTACCGCATTTTCTTACCGAATTGGGCCCGTTGGCCCACTATCCCGACTTTGGCCCATTAAGCCCAAAAACATCGAAATGCACAGAATCGTGCACTCTACCGTCTTATCACTTTAATCTACCATATACATCAGACTATTAATCTCATGAGTATTCGCACACTCGCATGTTCTCAAAATACCAGCTTTTTGGCATTTTGGCTTTTCAGCTTTTGCCGATCTAGTCTATAAGAGGGTGTCAGTTACCCACCTGTTTGCGACGATATGCTGACGAGATCCACACACGTGCTACCTACAATTGGATTACTAACACGTTAATCTAACTTATCGAAAATGAACTACGTAATAACCCCTTACCACATTCGGCCAAAAGCACCTTAGGCACTAGCGATCCTACCTTTGTCGAGGTTAGCGATTATGTCTAGATCCAATCGTTCCGCTTGTCCAAGCCTTCGATCAGCAGCCTTTTGATCCCACTATTATCAAAATAAAACAATTATAACATCCTTTAGAGCTACATGCCCAAATCGACAGCCCCCTAACCTTTAGGGGTTTCAGCTTTTCTAAAACCCGAAATAAGGATTAAGTTAAAAAAAACTTACCACCGATTCCTTAAGTCAATTATTCCAATTAACTCCCACTCGATTCTGATGCAGAACTACCCCTCAAATGATAACAAAATTTGAGCCTACTATGATCTTAAAATTCGGCTATGACCCTATGGCTATGCATTTTCGGCTTTTTGTAACAGTAAAGAAAAGTTGAGGTTTTGTAGTGGCTTTGTCGAAAGAAACTTGGGGTTCAGAGGACAAGAGAATCGGTCAAGAAAATTAGGGAGAATAAGAGGGTTTTTCCTAGAAGAAAACGGCACAAAAGAAATCAGGCCTTCGGGATTTCAGCTTTTTGAGGCAATCGACTATAGGCTTAAAACAATGGTAGGAAAGTTGTGTAGGATAGAGTGGTGGAAGGATTCGGCTATGGAGAAAAGAAGAGGAGAAAGTAAATGGAGACAAAAAGAAAAGAAGAGAAGAGGAGGAAGGATAGCCAGAAAAATGGCACAACTTACCCCTAATGCCGAACTTATACTGGCACTTAACCTAGCCGAAATTACACCCCTAAAGCACCCCTTGGCCGGCCAATTCTTTCTCCTCAAAAGTCCACCATTCAGCCAACATTGTTCTCCCTAATCAGCTCCTAAATCCTCTCCCTTATCAGCTCCTAAATCCTCTCCCTTATCAACTCATAAATCCTCTCTTGACAGACTTTCACTTCAGTCCCACTGCTTACCTTTCTGTACATAAAAATTAATATCACTAATTTGCTTACCTTGCGACTCGAACCTTAGCTCTCCTTGGTCATCCACATGCCACCTCTAAATCCCCTCAAGTGGCGTGACATGCCAACTTACCACAGGCTTCCTTGAGCTTTATTTTACCCAGTTAATACTTAAAAGCCAAGTTAACCAGAACCCCTTTTTCTTATGGAACTAGAATTAACCAAAATTACCGAGTTTTTACTTATGCTTTGGCCTTCTAGAGGCCCACTAACATAATTAAATCTACACCCACGCAGACAGAACACAGAAATTTTAAATTCGCCAACATACACAGAATTCCAAAAAATTAGGGCGTTACAAATATCCCGATTTTAGCTAAATCTAAACAGTGGTTTCGTAACCCCAAATCTAAAGTCGTAAAATTATTTTAATATTATTTTTTATGTTTAAATTATGTTAATTGACATGTGTGAAAGTTTAGTGTGAAAATTTTATTGTTTGTATGCTCGATTTGATAAAAGGACTTAATCGCGTAAAATGCAAAAATGACTTGCTATTTGTTAAAGTGCTAAATTACTATGTTCTTTTTAATGTGGAGGCCTTGAAATGAAATTAGGCCATTAAATAATAGCATGGACAGTACTGGACAACCATTATAAAGCTTTTATATTATTTCATTAAGGTTAATAAGGTAATTAAGTTAATAAATGATAATATAATAAAACAAAAATTAAAATGACCGTGCATGTTGTTCATCTTTTGACCAAAACTACAAAATAAAAATCAAGAAAAAGAGCAAGCTATGTTCGACCTTGGTTTTCTTTAATTAAGGTATGGATTTTGTTTGGGTTTTGATAATTTTTACGTTTTTAAGATCATTGCTTCGAATACTAGCTAGCCCATGCTTGAGTTTTTGAATTGGTTGAGTGTTTTGTGATTTTCCATTGTTGATAACTTGAGATTTTTGTGGTTTGATGATGAAAAATAAATCTTTGTTGATAGATTATTATGTTTAATTATGTGATTTTGATAAAAATGCGTATTAAGGATTAAATTGTGAAATTTGTAAATTGAGGGGTCAAAATGTAAAATAAATGAAAGATATGGACTTATATGAATTAATGGAATATTCGGCCAAGCATGAGCATAAAGAA
Source organism: Gossypium hirsutum (assembly GCF_007990345.1). Classification (NCBI taxonomy): domain Eukaryota; kingdom Viridiplantae; phylum Streptophyta; class Magnoliopsida; order Malvales; family Malvaceae; genus Gossypium; species Gossypium hirsutum. Next base: position 41,978,811 of record NC_053435.1, on the reverse strand, counting down.
ATTATGTATATTTTGTGTTTTGTGAAATAAGGACTAAAATGTTAAAGTGTGAAATTATAAGGGCCAAAGTGTAAAAAGGCCTAATTATGTATTTGTGGATTGAATTGGTTAAATGTGTGATTAAATTAGTAAAATTTGTATTAATTTAGATCAAGAAAAGAGGAAATCAGATTTGGATCGAGGGAAATCAAAAGTTGTTAAATAGTCGTTCCAGCCCGTTCGTGTCTGTACGAGGTAAGTTCATAAGAAAATAAAAGTTGTTAAATTCGAACGTATATGTTTAAAATGTTACTAAATTGGTATGTATATATTTGACATATTGTGGAATTGATATAAGCATGGTATGACTTGTATCGAGCTCGAATTAATTGAATTATGATGTCCCGAAAGCCCCGTACAAACCATAGGAATAGTATAGGATACATATGTCATGACATTAGGACTTCCAATGTGTGATTCGTGTAAGTCCATGCCTGGGACATTGGCATCGTATATGATTCGTGTAAGACCCTTTCTGGGACAGTGGCATCGATATTTGATTGCATGTAAGACCTTATTTGGGATATGGTAATGTACGAGTATATTATGATTTATGTGTATCCTTAACAATTTAGAATGGTTCAACCGGAAAAGGCATGGCAAGACTGGATGTGAGTTCAATTTAAATGATTTCGGTATGTATTAAGTTTATACGAACTTTGAAAGAAAAGGTAAGTGTTGATGATTAAAGTGATTATGTGAACTTTATGAGAATTGGAATTATATATGTATATGGAATTTATTAGGTTTGGTTGTTTCGAAATGAATTATGAACATTCTTGTTGTAATTTATTTTCTTATGGCTTACTAAGCTTTCAAAACTTACTTTGTATATTCTTTCTCTGTTTTAAAGATATTTAAAGCTAGCTTGAGCTCGGGATCGTCAAGGAACATCATTACACTGGCGATATCTATTTTTGGTACCTTGAAAGAAAACTTGTTTTTATGACATATGGCATGTATAGTCTAGTTTGATATGGTTGGTTTTGAATTGTATATATATAGCTATGAAAAAAATGGCTTGATCATGATGCTAGTGTGGTGAATATTCGGTCATGGTATAAACTCATTTTGGTAAGTGCGTTTAATGGCATGTAAGTATAGTGTTTTGGTTATATGGCTTGATTGAGTAATGATATGAATAGCTTATGAGTAGCTCAGTTTTGGTAAGCTTGATGCATGGTATTTTTTGTCTTTATGAATGGTTTTATAATTCGGCTTAGTAATGGGGTAAAATGATGATTATATATTCGATTGTGTATTGGTTATTTTGATTCGGTTTGTAATGGCAATGTATGTACATATATTATTGTAATAGCCCATTTTTAGGGTTAATCAGAATAGTGGTTTCGAGACCACAATTCAAAGTCAAAATATTTATTTTATTTTTTTATTAAGGTTTACAGTATGATAGAATGTTCGTGTGAAAATTTCGTAAAGAAATTTTACTGTTTTAGTAGTTAATTCGATAAAAAGGACTAAATTGCGTAAAGCATAAAAGTTGAATTCTATAAGTTAAAGGTATTAAATGGCTATGAAATTATGTAGTGGGAGTCCTTAAGTGGTAATTATCCCATAAGTGTTGATAGTGGAATTCTATGGCTTGGTATTGTTGAAATTTATGATATTATTAAAGGTTATAATAATAAAATGGTTAAAAGGTTAATAATAAAATAAAACAAAACCAAATATCATCATCTTCCATCTATTTCTCCACCGAAAATGCATGAATTAAACAGCCATGGATGAAACTACATTTGGCCAGGCTTTGAAGATTAATTGGTGAGTGGTTTTTCCTAAGTTTTTAACGATTTCTACGATTTTGAGCTCGTTGCAGCTTAATCTAGCTAACCCGTACCTTCGTTGTCAAAACTACTATAGATTTTGAATGATGCCATTGTAGAATGCTTGGTTGTCTGGATGTTTTATGATAGATTATTAATGTTTGAAGCTAGATTAACAAGTTTTATAAAGTGATTTTTGACAAAAATGTCAGTTAAGGACTAAATTGAGAAAAGTGTAAAATTCATGGTTAGATGTGTGAATAAACGAAAATATGGGCTGCTATAAAGTTGTATTAAATTTGGCTAGGCTTGGGTTTGGCCAAAATTGAATGAATTTCATTTTACGAGATTAGGGACTAAATTGTAAAATTGTAAAACATTAAGGGCAAAAGCATAATTTTTCCAAAATGTGTATTATATGTTAAATTGAATAATTTGGAGGTTAATATATTGAATTTGATATTATATCTAGATCAAAATAAGCAATTACCAGAACTAGATCGGGGAAAACAAAAAGTGGGCGAATAACCAATAGTTTTATTCAAGCAACTTGAGGTAAGTTCGTGTAGCTAGAATCGAATTATTAAATGCATGTAATTGTTTAAAATGTGTGTGTATAAGTTGAATGAATAACCCACTTGAAATTTGAATTACCGGTTATATGATTATATTACTATTTACATAAATGTAAGTGAAATGTTACAAATGTTATATACGTTACATGGATTCGGTATGATAATATGCATTAGGTATGCGAATTGAGTATTTAAATGTATATATTTAATTGAATTGAATATTTATATGATTTGAGAAATTGAATTATTGATCATTGAATGCTTAAATGATGAAGTTGGGTAATTACCGAGCCCCGTTTGAACTGTAAGAATTTGTTAGATACGAGTGACATGTCACTAGGGTTACTGATTTGGTCGAGGTCCTGCATTTGTTGCGGACTCACCACAACTCGTATGAGCTTACCAATATATCAGCTCATAAGAGTTTACTGTTTTTAGCTCATTGGAGCTTACCGATTCAACTCATTTGAGCTTACTGTTCAGCTCGATAGAGCTTACCGTTTCAACTCAATAGAGCTTACTATTTATTAGCTCAGGAGAAGCTTACCGAACATGACTCGAAAGAGCATGTATGATGATGAATTGAAGGATTACTGATAAATACACTTAGTGTGTATCACCCGAGTATCTATCCATATTCTACATAGTTCAATGGGCATAATTATTCTTACCGATCATATGAATGAGCCATGTTGAAATGGATGAATTACTATTGAAATGAATGAATTACTATTGATACAGATGAATTATAGTTTATACGAATAAAAATGAATTGCCATAATGTTATGTGAATTACATGGTATTGATATTATTTGATGAATTAAATATGGAATGAAGTTATATGTACTTGAGATTGAATATTTATTGTTTTCACCTCTAGTGACTTTTTGATTACATCGATGTAATGATACTAATCTATTGATGATTTTATATGCTTATGCATTGGGAAAATTTGGTTGGATTGTATTGAAATGGTAATATAGGTTATAATGATGTATGAACAAATGTTATATGTGAATCGAGATATAGGTTGTTTAACCACATATATGCCCATTAGTGTGCAAGATACAAAATATTCAATGTTATTTCCATGGTTCAATGGACATGATAATGGTACGAGAATTGAAATGATGATATGAATCAGTTCTGGTATTCATGACACGCTCAACAAGTAAGTAATATTTAATAATTTCATATGTTACATAAGTGAAAACCGATGAACACATACAGGAATTACCAGGTTGTTATTGTAATACATGTTAATTTCGATGGAGCTGATTTATATGTATTCATGCTTATCTATTTGTGAATTAATTGTTAAATTGTATATATTACATACTAGTCATACAAGCTTACTAAGCTTATTAGCTTACTTTGTTTATTTTTTGTATTTTACAATGATTTGAAAGCTCGCTCAGGTTGGAAGTCATCGAAGATTTCATCACACTATCCAGGAGTTGATTTGGTAATTTTGAACTCTTTGAAATTGGTAATATGGCATGTATAGGCTAGTTGATTATATGAAAGGTATAAGTTATTTTAGCTATTGAAGCCTATATGTATTGATGTGTTTAAGTCATGTGATTTGGCTTAACTTGGTTAAATATTGGGTTATGTTTATGTGTACTAGATTTGCATGTTTTGGTAAATAGTTGATGGAAAGAGGATATGCAAATGGTATGGATATGTGATAGAAATATGAATCGAAACTGTTTAAATAATAGTTGGTACTTGGATGATTAAGGTTGAGTTATTGAATAGGTTATATGTGCATTTTGGCTAATGAATTATATTAGTTTGGTATGTGTTTGAATGCATAAATGGAATTGATTTGATTATATAAATGTTTGGTTTTGTAATGGCTTATAATGTTGATAAACATGTTAATTTGCATATTTTTTGTGTTTAATTTGGTTTATTGTTGAATTGAACCCTTCTAGTTAAGTGCTTTTATGATCTAATCTTGTCAAGGATGCAATTGGTCGAAAATAAGCTAAAAAAGGCCAAATTGGAAGACAATCATTAAATTGGGGCCAAATTAAAAAGATGGAGAAAGCCAAGGAGTTATCAAATTTGTTGACTTTGTAAAAAGCCAAAAATAGGAAGATATTATTTTATTTTATTTTATTGAATTAGTTAGGCTATTTTTAGTAAACCCCATGTATATAAATAGGGTATTTTGTTCTTTGAAAATCATCCTTTACTTTTGTACTCCTACTTCAATTTGGAATTAGATTATTCTCTCTTTTCCTATTTCCATTTGGAATTGAATTATTTTCTTTTCTCTTTAAATTTGACGTGAGAATTTTGTCCATTTCATTTCAATTTTTTTTTCTAAATTTGTCCAATTGCTTTCCAAGTATTTTTATTCCCCTCCATTATCATCAAACCACCATTCATAACATAAAAAGCACGAATAAATTCATGCTTCAGTAATTTTCATCTTAGCTTTAGGCCGGTATTCTGTCCTGTCGGGAATCGTGAGATACGAATTTGAGTTAAAAATATGTTCCATCGGTATTCATTTTTTACCTATGTATTGGGATAAACCAATCATCCCTTAAAGTTAAATTCAATTTCAAGTCAAAATGCACGTCGGGCTGGAGTTGTGTTTGCTTATAGTTGGAGATTCGAGTCGGCCGTGCTGTATTCTGAAGAACCCAACTCGATTTGCTTATAGTTTAAACAACGACTATTGCCACGACCTTCGACACGACAAACAATCTGATCATAAGCTATACACGGAAGTTGATTATAGCATTCAATCCTTGTGGACTCGACTCTACTACTACTCTTACTACTAATTAGAGTTATTTTGTAGGAATTATATTTGATGGTTTCGACGCTCACCAAATTTTGGCACCGTTGCAGGGGATTGAAGATATTCTTCTAATTTTTGTTTGTTTTCCTTATGACCAAATCAGAACCAAAAACTTTAGAGTTTGAACCAGAAATTGAGAAATTGGCCCGACAACTATGAAAAGAAGCCATATGACGCGGTAAATGGCCAAATCATGGATTTGAAACCGTATCATATATTGAAAAGATTTTCTCGTTTGACGAACCAAAAAAGATGGCTGAACAGACGATACACCAGCTCGCAACAGCTCCGGATGAACATCAACCTTTATGTATAGCCTATCCGGCAAGAAGAACGCCGTTCAAGTTAAAATCTAGTTTGATTCATTTACTACCCACCTTTCATGGACTACAGAACGAAAATTTGCACACCCACCTTAAGGAGTTCCATATGGTGTGTACAACCATGAAGCCTCAGGGAGTAACCAAAGCCCAAATCAAACTTCGTGCTTTTCCTTTCTCACTAGTCGACTCTACTAGAGAGTGGATATTTTATTTGCCTCCAGGATCTGTAATACATGGTCGAACATGTCTCGTTTGTTTCTTGACAGGTTCTTCCTTGTAGCCCGAGTAGCCAAAATAAGGAGAGACATTGTGGGAATCCGTCCAAAAGAGACTGAATCACTCTACGATTACTGGGAGCGATATAAAAAGTTGTGTGCAAGTTGCCTACAACATGGACTAACTCAACAGTCACTCTTGCAATATTTTTATGATGGATTGCTCCTGATGGAAATGAAAATGATAGATGCTGCAAGTGGAGGGGGCACTCATTAATATGAAACCTCAAAGAGCGAGAGAGTTTATTTCAACCATGGCTGCTAACTCTCAACAATTCCGACCGGCCACAGAACCCACGAGACGAGTTCATGGGTTAAGTTCTCTATCTCTATAAGATAAAATTGATAAGTTAACTAACATTGTTAAAACTTTTCTTATAGATAAAATGAGCCCAGCACAGTTGTGCGAAATTTGTGCTACGCCAGACCATCCAATGGACTCCTGTCTGATTTTACATGAGGATTCAACAGAACAAGTGAATGCTATCAGAAACTTTCCAAGACCACCCCAAAGGCGGTATGACCCCTACTAACACTCGTATAATGTGGGGTGGAAAGATCACTTGAATCTTAGTTATGGGATGAATTTGTGGTTCAATCAACCGTTTCAACAAAGGCTGCCATAGAATCAATAGATACCACTCCCAAAGTCGTGTTTTAAAGCCATAGTGGAAAGGCTAGTCAATAGTACTGAGAAATTCCAACAAAAAAATGACATGCATTTGCAGGAGTTAGATAAGCAAGTGAGCAAACTCGCACTCACGGTTAGCCGTTTGGAGTTCCAAGGTAAGCTGCCATCCCAAACTAAGCCAAACCCTCGACACAATGCAAGCGTTATGACACTGAGGAGTGGAAAAGTTTTGGAGCCCATACTTGACACGAGTTGCGGCCATGACACTAGTTATGCCCACGACTCTAGTCAAGATAGAGATAAACTCGACATAGAGCGTCTAGTAAAATGAACACCTCAAAAATCATTTGTAGTACCACATCCATTTCTCGGAAGACTTGTCCAATGCAAGAAGGAGCGAGACGAGAAGGAGATCCTCGACACCTTTTGAAAGGTGGAAATCAACATACCTCTTCTTGATGCGATTAAGTAGATCCCACGATACGTAAAATTTGTAAAAGAGTTATGCATGAGTAAAAGGAAATTTCTGGGCAATGAAAAGGTAAGTGTCGAAGAAAATGTCTTTGCCGTACTGCTAAGGAAAATACCACCCAAATGTAAGGACCAAGGCTTTTCATATCTTGTAAAATTGGTAGTGTCAGTATTTAAAAAAGCAATGTGTGACTTAGGCGCACCAATTAATGTTATGCCTTTGTCAATTTATAAACTGCTAAATGTGGGTCCTTTAAAGGAAAGAGGTGTGATTATCCAGCTTGCAGATAGATCTTTGGTACATCTAGAGGGAGTATTAGTGGACATTCTTGTCAAGGTAAACGAGCAAATATTCCCTGCAGACTTCTACATTATCGACATGGAGGATGACAATTTAGCCAATTCATCTGACATACTTCTCGGGAGGCTACTTTTGAGTACCGCTCAACCAAAGATTGATGTAAGAAGTGGGATACTCACTATGGACTTCAATGGAGAGGTGGTGAAATTCAATGTCTATGAGGCAATGAACCATCCTAGCCTAATTTCTAATGTTTCTAACATTGATATAATTAATCCTTTAACTGAGTTACATTTAGAATATCATGACCAAGATGAATTATGAACTGTTTTAGGTAGAAGCCTAGACTTTGATGCCATTAAGGAACTGGAGGAATGGATAAACTTTGAAGATTCTATTCACGAAGTAGTGGCTCATATGGAGGCACCAGAACAATGGAGAAACGAAAATAAATTTCTTGAATTAATTCCTTCACATACCAAGCTTGTACCATCCGTTTTGCAGGATCCAGAGTTGGAACACAAACCCCTTCCGGGCCACTTGAAGTATGCTTATCTCAGTAAAGGAAATACCTTACCAGTAATAATCTCGAGTAAAATCTCGAAGATAGAAAAGGAAAAGTTGGTGCGAGTTCTTCGGGACTATAAAGAGGTAATTGGATGGATGATAGCCGACATTAAGGGGTTGAGCCCCTCGACTTGCATGCATAAAATTTAGGTTGTCGATAATGTTGTTCCCAAAAGGGAGGCTCAAAGGCGTCTCAATCCGTCTATGATGGAAGTGGTGAGAAAAGAGGTCCAAAAATTACTTGATGCCAGGATGATCTATCCCATATCTGACAGTAATTGAGTTAGCCCAATCCATGTAGTACCAAAAAAGACCGGTGTAACCGTAATTGAAAATTCAGTAGGTGAGATGGTTCCCACTCAAGTCCAATATGGTGGAGAGTCTGCATCGATTACAGGAAGTTGAATTCCTTAACTCGAAAATATCACTTTCCACTTCTTTTTATTGATGAGATGTTAGAACGTTTAGCTGGAAAGTCTTATATTATTGTCTAAATGGTTACTCAGGTTTTTTCCAGATCCCAGTGGCACTGGAGGATAGAAAAAAGTTGACGTTTATGTGCCCATTTGGCACGTTCGCTTACAGACCGATGTCGTTTAGCCTTTACAATGCACCAGCCACGTTTCAAAGGTAAATGGTAAGTATATTGTAATATCCTGATTTTGGGCCTAGTCGGAATAATGGTTTCGTGACCACAAAATCTAAGATAGAAATAATTATTTTATGATTATTTTGAGGTCTATGATATGATTGCATGATTATGTGAAAATTTCGTGAAGAAATTTTATGCATGAAGTGCTTAAATTGAAATTAGAGACTAAATCGAATAATTTGCAAAACTTGCATTCTACAAGTTTCTAGTATGAAATTGTTTTGAAATATTAATTAGGAGGTCTTAAATAGCAATTTTACCAATTTCTAAGTCTATGGACAAAAATTGGACATGGATGGAATTTTTGGAAAGTTTAGTAGTAAGGGCATTTTGGTCATTTAGGGGCAAAACGAATTAAAATACAAAATTAAAAGCCAATTTTGCTCATCTTCAACCCCATGGCCGAATATAGCAAGGAGAAACCATGGCTAGGGTTTTTCAAGATTCCAAGCTCGATTGTAAGTCCGTTCTAGCCTTGTTTTTAATGATTTTTACGTTTTTGAAGTCCCGGTAGCTCGATTTAGCTTATGCTAGCAATAATTTAACCTAGGGTTTATATTTGGAAAAATACACATAGGTGAAATTTGTGTATTTTGGTGTTTTATGATAGAATATGAGGTTTTAAATTATGTTAGACAACTTGTGCTACTCGATTTTATGCGAAAACTAGCGAAAGGGCTTAATCGGTAAAAATACCTAATAGTCATAAGTACATGTTAGAGTGAGAATTTGATGTTTCCATAGAAGGGAAAAATGATCAACATGTCATAAAACATAAGAAAATAGGCTTAAGTTTAATTTACGAGCTTTGGGGCAAAAGTGTAAATATGTGAAAGTTTAGGGGCAAAACTGTAATTTTTCCAAAATATGATTTTTGGGTCAATTTGAATAATGTGAGTCCTAACTAGACTATATTTTAAATGGTAGAGCAAGGAAAACTGAAATTCGGACTAAAATGGGGAAAATACCAAGTTGTGGACGAAATGGTAAAAGTAGCCATTTTCGCATTGAGGTAAGTTCATATGTAAATGTTGGTAACATAGTTATTATTTTAAATGTTTTTATGTTATTTAAATGATATGATAATTATTATGAAATATTATACTCGTGATAATTGTTTGATAATATGTCAAATTATGTGATATACTTGGAAAATGTGAAATACTACCGAGTATCGGTATCGACATTCCGTAGGAGATGGTTGAGACACATGATTGGGAGAAAGGTCCTGTTGAACCTTAGGAATGGATTAGGATACAAGTGACATGTCACTAGGATATTTGGGCATCCGAACTCGTTGAGTTGAGTCCGAGTTCACTTATGGATGCGAACGCCCGAGCTCGTTTAGTTGAGTCCGAGTTCACTTATGGGCGGGTTACATGGTAGCTTGGCTACATATGTAGCACTTATGTGCAAACTTTCCATGTATCCGAATTATATTCCGATGTGTTCAACGGGTAAAATTATACTCAAGTGGAGGAATACTCGAGATGAAAGGGACGTATTGGTAAGTGTTGTGAAAGGAATACTTTGAACAGGTATGTACTTAACCCTCGCGTTGAAAACTCGATATAACAACAATATGGTAAGATGATAAATGAAAATGTGATATGAATGTGTCAGTGATGATTATGCAAATGATGTTTTATGTTTGCTTATATAGTTATGTTACTTGCTATTTGCATGTGAACTTACTAAGCATTTATGCTTACTCCCTCCTTTCATTCCTTGTAGTGTTGACAAGCCAGCTTGGAAATCAGAAACGGTCGGAGGCACGCTCACACTATCCGTATACCATCTTGGCATAATGGCTTGTATATTTTGAATATGGCATGTATAGCATTATAATGAATAAACTGTACTAATTGGCTGAACCAAAAATTATGAAAATTTTATGGTGGAAAGATATGTGAGTCTAGTTTCAAGGGAAATTTACGGATCTTAATTTGGAGCTCTGTAGCTCAAATTATAAATACATAAGTGACTATGACTCGTGTGGATAGTTCGATGTGAGCATTTATTAGTAAATTGTGAAATCGTACTTACAAGAATGCTATATACATTAAGGATGTGGAATGGAGAGGAGGAGGAGGAAAATAAATATATGTGGAACACATGGAAACTATGGTATATGAAATATTGATATAATGAAATAAATGATATGTGTGACAGCCCTAATTTGACCCTAGTCGGAAAGTGGTTTCGGGACCACAAAAATCGAGTCGTAAAAATAATTAACCGTCATATTTGATGCTTATTATATGTATATATGCATGTGTGAAAATTTCATGTTTGAATTTTGTTAATTGTAAGTGAATTTTATAAAATAGAACTTATATGAGAAAATTTAGAAATGTGCTAGACAAAGGTAAAAGTGATCTAATAGTGCATGATGTAAAAAAAATGTACTTGCATGTCAAATTAGCCAAATTTTAGATAGTGGTCGGCCATGTTATAGATTAAAGAATATTATAACTATTTTATGCTAATAGTTTATGTTACAAAATGAAATAATGAATAAGGTTAATAAAATACTAGTTAGTGGGAGGAGAAACCAAAGTTAGCCTATGTTTTCTCCTCCATTGCCGTAACTAGAGAAAGAAGAGGAAGAAAAGTCTTTGGGGAAGAAAATTCGGCTAAGGTGGATAGCTAAAGTAAGGTAAGTTCAATGTCATTCTTGGAAAACTTATGCACCATTTGGATGATTAGTTTAAATTCTACCTATTTTATGGTTTGAAGATAGGTTTTGTATGAGTTAAGTTTCGGTTAAGGTGGATTGTTTTGATGTCATTAGCATGCTAAGTTTGAAGCTTTGTAATGATACATGTGATGGTGGATTGATTAATTGGGTTTTATAAGGAAATTATGCCATAGCCGAATGTGTCTTGAAGAAGATGTCATATGTGCTTATTATAAGTATATGTGTATTCGGCTAATGAGTTTGAATTGAAGTTTCGATAGGTTGTGGGTTGAGTGGCCGAGTGAACTATAGGCTTTGCAAGGATGGAATTTAGTTATAAGTTGTGTGTGTATGGCTTTATTTGTTAATGACATTTAACATTATTTTTCATTTATATATATTTGTGCATTCGTTTTTTTTTGGGAGATATGGTAAGGGATAGATTTATGTTCTAACGGTTTAATGGAGTTTGAACTAGTAAATACTTAATTGTTGGTATTTATATGTGAAAGAGATGAACTTGAACTTATTAAGTTGCATGAATAAATCTTTTGTTTATCTTAGGGTTAAATTAAAGAAAATGCCATTGGGTGCTTGAATAAAATAATTAGAGATTATTATATATATATAAATCAAAAGGTTCAGCTTTGTAAATGAATTTAAGAGTTTAAATCTTGAATAATGTTATGCATAGGTTTCGGCTATGAATCCTTGTGTTATAACACTTGCTTAATAATGAAAGAACGTGAGCTTAAAGCTTGAGTAACACTCGGCTTTAGTGTAAGTTAAAATTTGTTAGAAAATAATTTCCAAGTTAGTAGATTATGTGTTAAGTGAGGGATTTAGATTGTATATATAAGTATATGTATTTATATTGAAATATTAAGGCTATGATAGCAATTGAGGGTTTCGGCCAAAATATTAAAATAAATTGGTGTGAATGTTTGAGTGATGAATTTGACTCTTGTGTCGATTCGGGACGATATGTGTATTTATATGAAACTAAATGATGTTAAATAAATTCGATTATGCATGGTATTAAGCTAGTTTTGGTACATGAGTAGGGCATATGTATGATGTTTAATATCTAGTTAATAACATCATTTGTACTTAATTGTACGGTATATATGTATTAAATCGAATAGCTAAATTGATAAGTTGTTTAATAAAATCTATTTGTTGAATCAAGCTCAAGAGCTAAGAGGGTCAAAATCAGATAAAGGAAAAGAAAAAGCAATCGAGTAGTCCATCCGCAACTATTCAAAATATCCGAGGTAAGTCTTTGAGTAACGGAACTTAGCTTATGATTTTATAGGTATCATATAAAAGCATAGTAGATAAATTGTGATCTTATGGTTCTATATAAATTACATAGTGAAACAAATGATTTTTATTTTATATGACTTGGAGCCAAATGGTTAAAGAATTCATGTGGAATAGCGAAATGAAATCGTATTACGTGTATGTGCTATTGAGTCATAAGAGTAAGGGTTGATAAGCATGTTGAACTTGTTTTCTAGTAATGTAATGGAAATGCTAATGGGTTATGATATATATGTGCATAGCATTCGTGCGGGTTATTATAACCGGGTTAAGTCCCGAAGGCATTCGTGCGGTTTATTATAACCGGGTTAAGTCCCGAAGGCATTCGTGCTGGTTGCTACATCCGAGCAAAATTCCGAAAGTATTTATGTTTGGAAAGGTGCGATTCTGTCGTAATAATTCCGATTAATGTGCTCATAATCCCTAATATGACCAGGTATGGATCGTATATACATTTGAAAAATTTGGTACAGTATAAGTTGTGATTATGTAATCGAATAATGCTCTCCCGGCCATTTCTTAGGGTTATATGAAGTCTATAGCTCACTCGAGTTACATGAAATTGATTCAATGAAATTTAGTTAAGTTTGACTTCGAGTGTGTAAACATATTGATAAAAGTGTAAATTAAAATGAATATGTGATCTTGTGCATAGGCATTTATTTATCCTTATGAATGCTATTTCTTTTGTGTTTTTGTTTCAAATGATTTCCTTACTGATAAACTTACTAAGCATCGAAACACTTACTTTGTTGCTTAAATTCTCGGTATTATAGATTTTGTTCGTCAGCTATCGGACTCGGAAGTGTCAAAGTCGAAGTCATCCACACTATCTAAGCCCCTTTTTGGTACTCTTTTAGTTGAACTTTGATAATGGCATGTATAGGACTGACCTTTGTTGTTAATTAAGTATCTTTTGGTAATGTATATTCGTATAGGCATGCGAAAATGGCTTGTATATTTTGAGTATAGCATTATAATCATTTTGTATATATGGTCTTATGATATGGTTATTGAGTGGTATGGAAATGCTTGGTAATGATTAGCCATTGGAATGGCTAATCTTGATCATATTTGGTGCTATGTATGTCAAATTGCTAGCTAATCCATGGGAACCATGAAATAGGTAAAATTTACCACAAAATAGATTCAGACAGCAGTAGTGATGTGAATTTGAAAAATCACTAAAAATAGTAGAAATGGAATTAAATAATGAATAAGTTATGGAATCAAAGCTTGATGAGTCTATTTTCATATGGAAGAAGCAAAACAGGTATATGAGCTATATTTTATGACATGTTTAAATTTTTGTGAAACAGGGCCAGAGCGATTTCTGGATCCCCTGTTATGACTTTGGAAATTTACCATAAATTTTACAAAGATAATTATAAGTCATGATTCATATTTACAGATCCATTATTGAGTCTAGTTTTATTAGAGACAAAAGGCATAGTCATTGAAGCTCTGTACAGGAAGATATCTGATTCGTAATACACAGAGGTCAGAGTAGTCAAACCCTGAAACAGGGGAGACTTGAACTAATAAACTGTACTAATTGGCCTGACCAAAAATTCTAGAAAAAATTAGTAGATAGATGTATGAGTCTAGTTTTAGGAAAAATTTACGGAACTAGATTTCGAGTTTTGGAACTCGAGATATGATTTTTAAAGCGACTGTGATGCAGTTAGCCAGCTTGTCTGGAAATTTTAAAATGAATTGTATGAGTTGTTTAAGTAATGAAATAAGTCCGTTAACACTCGTGTTCGACTCAGGAAACGGTCTCGGGTACGGGGTGTTACATTTTATTGGTATCAGAGCTACGGTTTAGTCGATTCTAGGACTACCGTAATACGTATGGGTATAGCTATACATGCCATTATGCATTAACTGATAGTGTGATGATTTCTGACAGTTGAAATGTGTTTTTCGTATAGTAATGGATTCTGATCCTGATCGAGCAGTAGCTGACAATAGTGAGAGTGTAGCGCCTGCTCCCGCGCACGGGACAGTGCCGATTGACTCTCAATTAAATGCAAGTAATCATAATGATGAGGCAAAATAAGCCTTCTATGCTATGATGATCGACTGGTTTACCCAATATGTTCGAACTAATCCAGCTATTGCACAACCCTCACCCCCGACTAATACAAACCCTGCACCTGTAATATCTCCTGTAGTTGACCCGTTGAGGTTGAACAAGCCCCCGGTTGATAGGATTCGAAAGCATGGGGCTACTGAGTTCAAGGCTACTGACAGTGATGATGCTGAGCAGGCTGAGTTTTGGCTTGATAATACTGTTCGTGTGTTTGATGAATTATCGTGCACACCTGATGAATGTTTAAAATGTGCTATATCTCTATTACGGGATTCTGCCTACTATTGGTGGAATACTTTAGTTTCCGTCGTGCCGAGAGAACGGGTTACTTGGGAATTCTTTCAAACCGAGTTCCGCAAGAAATATATCAGTCAAAGATTCATCGATCAGAAACGGAAAGAATTTCTTGAGCTTAAGCAGGGTTCTATGTCAGTTACTGATTATGAGCGAAAGTTTGTCAGACTTAGTAGATACGCTCGGGAATGTGTTTCGTCCGTGGCTATCATGTGTAAACACTTCGAGGACGGGTTGAACGAAGATATAAAACTGTATGTTGGCTTTCTTGAAATTAGAGAA
The DNA here is from genome assembly GCF_007990345.1 of Gossypium hirsutum. Classification (NCBI taxonomy): domain Eukaryota; kingdom Viridiplantae; phylum Streptophyta; class Magnoliopsida; order Malvales; family Malvaceae; genus Gossypium; species Gossypium hirsutum. Next base: position 41,963,698 of record NC_053435.1, on the reverse strand, counting down.
TTTGTAGTACTTGTCGAGCGAGCTTGCAAAGCCGAAGAACTCAGTAAGGAGAAAAGAAAAGTTGAAGTGGAAGCAAGAGAGTTTCGTAAGAGATCTTCAGGAAAGCCCTTTCAACAATCATCGAAGAAATTTAGAAATGATCCAGGCCGATCTAAAGACACTTCAGGCTTTTCCAGATGAGATCGTGATCGACCCCCTGTGAGTACGCGAGTCACTTCGGTTGCCAGTGTTGAAAATGATTGTCGGGACAGGACAGAGTGCCAGTATTACGGTAAATGGCATTCGGGGAGTTGTAGATTCCATGACCGCTCCTGTTATAAGTGCGGATCAGCTGACCACTTTATCAAAGATTGTCCGAGACTGTCTGAACAGAATGTAAATCAGAGTGGGAAACTGGGTACTACTACAGCACGAGGTAGGCCACCTAGGAATACGGGGAACGCTAGCAGCGGTCAGAGAGGGTCTAAAGATGTTACCACCAGATCTGAGGCTCGTGCTCCAGCTAGAGCTTATGCTATACGTGCACGCGAGGATGCTTCTTCGCCTGATGATATTTTCGGTACTTTCACTCTCTTTGATACTGATGTGATTGCTTTGATTGACCCTAGATCTACTCATTCTTATGTATGTGAGACTTTAGCATCCAGTAAGACTTTACCTGTTGAGTCTACTGAGTTCGTTATTAGAGTGTCGAATCCCTTGGGTCGTTATGTGCTTGTCGACAAGGTATGTAAGAAATGCCCCTTAATAATCCGAGGCTCATGTTTTCCGGCCGACTTGATGCTTTTACCGTTTGATGAATTTGATGTTATTCTCGATTTGGACTGGTTGACCGTACATGATGCAGTTGTGAATTGCAAAAGTAAGACTATTGATTTGAGGTGTGCAAATAATGAGATAATCCGAGTTGAGTCTACTGTTTTGAATGGATTGCCAACAATAATATCCTCGATGTTAGCTAAAAAATATGTGAGAAAGGGGTGTGAAGCGTATCTTGCATACGTACTTGATAATAAAGAATCAGAAAAGAAACTTGAATCGGTACCAGTGGTTTGTGAATATCCGGATGTTTTTCCCGAAGAATTACCGGGGTTACCACCTATTCCAGAGGTAGAGTTTGGCATCGAACTTGTACCTGGGACTACACCGATTTCGATAGCTCCGTATCGTATGGCACCAACGGAATTAAAGGAATTGAAAGCTCAGTTGTAAGAGTTGATGGATAGAGGTTTCGCTCGACCGAGTTTCTCACCTTGGGGTGTACCAGTATTGTTTGTGAAAAAGAAGGACGGAACCATGAGGTTGTGCATCGACTATCGTCAGCTGAATAAAGTGACAATAAAGAATAAATATCCGTTACCACGTATTGATGATTTGTTTGCTCAACTAAAGGGAGCCTCAGTGTTTTCAAAGATAGATTTGAGATCGGGTTATTATCAGTTGCGAGTTCGAGATTCAGATATACCCAAAACTGCTTTTAGAACGAGATACGGTCACTACGAGTTCTTAGTGATGCCGTTTGGACTCACTAATGCCCCTGCGGTATTTATGGATTTGATGAATCGGATCTTCAGACAGTATTTGGATCAGTTTGTAGTTGTGTTTATTGATGACATTTTGGTCTATTCGAGAGATGAAACTGAACATGCTGAGCACCTGAGATTAGTGTTGCAGATTTTACGGGATAAGCAGTTTTATGCTAAGTTCAGTAAATGTGAGTTCTGGTTGAGAGAAGTTAGCTTTTTGGGTCATGTGGTATCTGCATCGGGTATTCGAGTTGATCCGAGCAAAATTTCAGCCATACTTAACTGGAAGCCTCCGAGAAATATTACTGAGGTTCGGAGCTTTTTGGGACTTGCCGGTTACTACAGACGGTTTGTAAAGGGTTTCTCGATGATAGCCACACCAATGACGAAACTACTTCAGAAAGATGTTAAGTTTGAATGGACAGAAAAATGTTAGAAAAGTTTCGATAAACTAAAAACTTATTTGACTGTAGCTCCAGTACTAGTGCAGTCCGAATCAGGCAAAGAGTTTGTCATTTACAGTGATGCATCCTTACTTGGGTTGGGTTGTGTATTGATGCAAGAAGGTCGAGTTGTAGCTTATGCGTCGAGGCAGTTGAAGCCACATGAGAAAAATTATCCAACCCATGATCTCGAATTAGCTGCCATCGTATTCGCTTTGAAAATATGGCGACATTACTTATTTGGTGAGAGGTGCCATGTATTTTCGGATCACAAAAGTCTCAAATATTTGATGATTCAAAGAGATTTGAATCTGCGACAAAGACGTTGCCTTGAGTTGTTAAAAGATTATGAGCTTGTCATTGACTATCACCCGGGAAAGGCTAATGTGGTTGCGGATGCTTTAAGTCGTAAATCACTATTTGCTTTACGAGCGATGAATGTACACTTGTCTGTTCTATCCGATAATGTGTTAGTAGCAGAATTAAAGGCCAAACCATTGTTGATTCATCAAATTCGTGAAGCTCAGGAAGTCGATGATGAATTGGTTGCAAAACGGGCTAAATGTGTTTCGAAGATGGAATCAGAGTTTCAAATTGATGATCACAATTGTTTGAGGCTCAGAAGTCGTTTGCGTGTTCTAAGAAATTCAGAACTTATTTAGATGATTCTGAACGAAGCTCATTGTAGCCGAATGTCAATTCACCCGGGGAGTACGAAAATGTAAAACGATCTGAGACGTCAGTTTTGGTGGCATGGTATGAAACGAGACATTTCTGATTTTGTTTCGAAGTGTTTAATATGTCAACAAGTGAAAGCGGAACATCAAGTGCCTACAGGTTTACTTCAGCCGATCATGATACCTGAATGGAAATGGGATCGAGTCACGATGGATTTTGTATCTGGGTTGCCATTGTCGGTAAGTAAGAAAGATGTGATTTGGGTTGTTGTTGATAGACTGACTAAGTCGACTCATTTTATTCCCGTACGTACGGATTATTCACTGGATAAACTAGCTAAATTGTATGTTTCTCAGATTGTAAGATTACACGGGGTACCTATTTCTATTGTGTCGGATAGAGATCCGAGATTCACCTCGCGATTTTGGAAGAAATTGCAAGAAGCTTTGGGTACCAAGTTGCATTTTAGCACCGCTTTTCATCCCCAGACTGATGGTCAATCCGAGCGGATAATTCATATACTCGAGGATATGTTGAGATGTTGCATCCTTGAGTTTAGTGGTTCATGGGAGCGGTATTTACCTTTGATTGAATTCGCTTACAACAATAGTTTTCAATCAAGCATTAAGATGGCACCTTACGAGGCTTTGTACGGTTGTAAATGTCGTACACCCTTGTTTTGGACCGAACTCACTGAGAATAAGATTTACGGAGTTGATTTGATTAAAGAAGCCGAACAGAAAGTAAAAGTGATCCGTGAAAATATAAAAGCAGCATCAGACCGTCAGAAATCGTATGCAGATTTGAAACGGAAGGATATACAGTATCAGGTCGGAGACAAAGTGTTTCTTAAAGTTTCACCGTGGAAAAAGATACTCAGATTTGGCCGTAAAGGCAAATTGAGCCCGAGATTTATCGGACCATACGAAATTTCAGAGCGGATTGGACCGGTTGCCTATAGACTACTTTTGCCACCTGAACTTGAAAAAATTCACAACGTTTTTCATGTTTCGATGCTTCGTCGGTACAGATCCGATCCTTGTCATGTGATTAATCCAGCAGAGATTGAAATTCAGTCTGATTTAAGTTATGAAGAAGAACCGGTTCGTATTTTCACTCACGAGGTTAAAGAATTACGAAATAAGATAGTTTCGTTAGTAAAAGTGTTGTGGGTCAAACACGGGGTTGAAGAAGCTACTTGGGAGCTTGAAGACTCCCTGAAAGAACGATATCCTAATTTATTCACTGGTAAGATTTTCGGGGACGAAAATTTCTAAAAGGGAGAGAGTTGTGACAGCCCTAATTTGACCCTAGTTGGAAAGTGGTTTCGGGACCACAAAAACCGAGTCATAAAAATAATTAACCGTCATATTTGATGCTTATTATATGTATATATGCATGTGTGAAAATTTCATGTTTGAATTTTGTTAATTGTAAGTGAATTTTATTAAATAGGACTTATATGAGAAAATTTAGAAATGTGCTAGACAAAGGTAAAAGTGATCTAATAGTGCATGATGTCAAAAAAAATGTACTTGCATGTCAAATTAGCCAAATTTTAGATAGTGGCCGGCCATGTTATAGATTAAAGAATATTATAACTATTTTATGCTAATAGTTTATGTTACAAAATGAAATAATGAATAAGGTTAATAAAATACTAGTTAGTGGGAGGAGAAACCAAAGTTAGCCTATGTTTTCTCCGCCATTGCCGTAACTAGAGAAAGAAGAGGAAGAAAAGTCTTTGGGGAAGAAAATTCGGCTAAGGTGGATAGCTAAAGTAAGGTAAGTTCAATGTCATTCTTGGAAAACTTATGCATCATTTGGATGATTAGTTTAAATTCTACCTATTTTATGGTTTGAAGATAGGTTTTGTATGAGTTAAGTTTCGGTTAAGGTGGATTGTTTTGATGTCATTAGCATGCTAAGTGTGAAGCTTTGTAATGATACATGTGATGGTGGATTGATTAATTGGGTTTTATAAGGAAATTATGCCATAGCCGAATGTGTCTTGAAGAAGATGTCATATGTGCTTATTATAAGTATATGTGTATTCGGCTAATGAGTTTGAATTGAAGTTTCGATAGGTTGTGGGTTGAGTGGCCGAGTGAACTATAGGCTTTGCAAGGATGGAATTTACTTATAAGTTGTGTGTGTATGGTTTTATTTGTTAATGACATTTAACATTATTTTTCATTTATATATATTTGTGCATTCGTTTTTTTTTGGGAGATATGGTAAGGGATAGATTGATGTTCTAACGGTTTAATGGAGTTTGAACTAGTAAATACTTAATTGTTGGTATTTATATGTGAAAGAGATGAACTTGAACTTATTAAGTTGCATGAATAAATCTTTTCTTTATCTTAGGGTTAAATTAAAGAAAATGCCATTGGGTGCTTGAATAAAATAATTAGAGATTATTATATATATATAAATAAAAAGGTTCGGCTTTGTAAATGAATTTAAGAGTTTAAATCTTGAATAATGTTATGCATAGGTTTCGGCTATGAATCCTTGTGTTATAACACTTGCTTAATAATGAAAGAACATGAGCTTAAAGCTTGAGTAACACTCGGCTTTAGTGTAAGTTAAAATTTGTTAGAAAATAATTTCCAAGTTAGTAGATTATGTGTTAAGTGAGGGATTTAGATTGTATATATATGTATATGTATTTATATTGAAATATTAAGGCTATGATAGCAATTGAGGGTTTCGGCCAAAATATTAAAATAAATTGGTGTAAATGTTTGAGTGATGAATTTGACTCTTGTGTCGATTCGGGACGATATGTGTATTTATATGAAACTAAATGATGTTAAATAAATTCGATTATGCATGGTATTAAGCTAGTATTATGTTCGTTGGTACATGAGTAGGGCATATGTATGATGTTTAATATCTAGTTAATAACATCATTTGTACTTAATTGTATGGTATACATGTATTAAATCGAATAGCTAAATTGATAAGTTGTTTAATAAAATCTATTTGTTGAATCAAGCTCAAGAGCTAAGAGGGTCAAAATCAGATAAAGGAAAAGAAAAAGCAATCGAGTAGTCCATCCACAACTATTCAAAATATCCGAGGTAAGTCTTTGAGTAACGGAACTTAGCTTATGATTGTATAGGTATCATATAAAAGCATAGTAGATAAATTGTGATCTTATGGTTCTATATAAATTACATAGTGAAACAAATGATTTTTATTTTATATGACTTGGAGTCGAATGATTAAAGAATTCATGTGGAATAGCGAAATGAAATCGTATTACGTGTATGTAGCTATTGAGTCATAAGAGTAAGGGTTGATAAGCATGTTGAACTTGTTTTCTAGTAATGTAATGGAAATGCTAATGGGTTATGATATATATGTGCATAGCATTCGTGCGGGTTATTATAACCGGGTTAAGTCCCGAAGGCATTCGTGCGGGTTATTATAACCGGGTTAAGTCCCGAAGGCATTCGTGCGGGTTATTATAACCGGGTTAAGTCCCGAAGGCATTCGTGCGGGTTATTATAACCGGGTTAAGTCCCGAAGGCATTCGTGCGGGTTATTATAACCGGGTTAAGTCCCGAAGTCATTCGTGCTGGTTGTTACATCCGAGCCAAATTTCGAAAGTATTTATGTTTGGAAAGGTGCGATTCTGTCATAATAATTCCGATTAATGTGCTCATAATCCCTAATATGACCAGGTATGGATCGTATATACATTGGAAAATTTTGGTACAGTATGAGTTGTGATTATGTAATCGAATAATGCTCTCCCGGCCATTTCTTAGGGTTATATGAAGTCTATAGCTCACTCGAGTTCCATGAAATTGATTCAAATGAAATTTAGTTAAGTTTGACTTCGAGTGTGTAAACATATTGACAGAAGTGTAAATTAAAATGAATATGTGATCTTGTGCATAGGCATTTATTTATCCTTATGAATGCTATTTCTTTTGTGTTTTTGTTTCAAATGATTTCCTTACTTATAAACTTACTAAGCATCGAAACACTTACTCTGTTTCTTAAATTCTCGGTATTATAGATTTTGTTCGTCAGCTATCGGACTCGGAAGTGTCAAAGTCGAAGTCATCCACACTATCTAAGCCCCTTTTTGGTACTCTTTTAGTTGAACTTTGATAATGGCATGTATAGGACTGACCTTTGTTGTTAATTAAGTATCTTTTGGTAATGTATATTCGTATAGTCATGCGAAAATGGCTTGTATATTTTGAGTATAGCATTATAATCATTTTGTATATATGGTCTTATGATATGGTTATTGAGTGGTATGGAAATGCTTGGTAATGATTAGCCATTGGAATGGCTAATCATGATCATATTTGGTGCTATGTATGTCAAATTGCTAGCTAATCCATGGAAACCATGAAATAGGTAAAATTTACCGCAAAATAGATTCAGACAGCAGTAGTGATGTGAATTTGAAAAATCACTAAAAATTGTAGAAATGGAATTAAATAATGAATAAGTTATGGAATCGAAGCTTGATGAGTCTATTTTCATATGGAAGAAGCCAAACAGGTATATGAGCTATATTTTATGAGATGTTTAAATTTTTGTGAAACAGGGCTAGAGCGATTTCTGGATCCTCTGTTATGACTTTGGAAATTCACCATAAATTTTAAAAAGATAATTATAAGTCATGATTCATATTTACAGATTCATTATTGAGTCTAGTTTTATTAGAGACAAAAGGCATAGTCATTGAAGCTCTGTACAGGAAGATATCTGATTCGTAATACACAGAGGTCAGAGTAGTCGAACCCTGAAACAGGGGAGACTTTACTAATAAACTGTACTAATTGGCCAAACCAAAAATTCTGGAAAAAAATTAGTAGATATAATGAGTCTAGTTTCAGTAAAAATTTACAAAACTGGATTTCGAGTTTTGGAACTCGAGATATGATTTTTAAAGCGATTGTGATGCAGTTAGCCAGCTTGTCTGGAAATTTTAAAATGAATTGTATGAGTTGTTTAAGTAATGAATTAAGTCCGTTAACACCTCGTGTTCGACTCAGGCAACGGTCTCGGGTACGGGGCGTTACAATATGTGTTTATAAGAAAACAGAAAGAGAATGATATGTATCGTGACATGTATATATATATATATATGACTAGTCTCAATGTAATGCTTGTTGGGTATAGAGTTGAATTGAAATGTTTCAGGAAAACATGTTATTTTCCGCATCTGAATTGTGGTATTTTATAAAGATATGATCTAGTTTTAAATATGAATGCTTGATGATTAAGCTGAAGATATTTGGTAAGATGATAATCTTGGTATAAATTTATAAGTGGTACTACAATAAACAAGGTAAAATGAGTATGAGAGACACATGTATGATGACATACAAATGCTATGTTTGTGGTTTAATTGAGAATATTTAATCATTAAATGAATACTATGTTATATGCTTTTGATTTTGTATAAGTGTGTAAGAGATTAAGGTTGACCAAAGCTTGGAAAATAGCCTAGGTATATTCCACACAGGCAGAGACACGACCATGTGTCTCAGCCGTGTATGGAACAAGACTTTGGGACACGGGCGTGTGGATCCTTAAAGCATGAAATTTCCAAGATTTTCGTAAGTTCTCGGTTTAGTCCCGAACCCTTTCTAAAGTATGTTTTGGGTTTCGTAGACTCAAATAAGGGACTATGTGTAAGTGAATGAACGTTTTGAAATATGAATGAAATTTTATGGCCCGTATTTTAGTTTAATGTTTGTATGTTTGTCCGGTAACGCCTCGTACCTTATCTCGGCCTTGGGTACGGGTAAGGGGTGTTATACTTAATGTATATAGCATTCTTGTAAGTACGATTTCACAATTTACTAATAAATGCTCACATCAAATTGGCCACACGAGTCATAGTCACTTAGTTATTTATAATTTGAGCTACAGAGCTCCAAATTAAGATCCGTAAATTTCCCCTGAAACTATACTCACATATAATTCCACCATAAAATTTTCATAATTTTTGGTTTAGCCAATTAGTACAGTTTATTCATTAAAATTTTCCCTATTTCACTTTCTGACAGTTCTGACCTCTCTCCACTAAAAATGAATTATCTCACAATACAGAACTCGGATAATGTTCTTGTTGATTTATCTCGAAAATAGACTCATTAGGGATTTTAAAAATATAACTTTAATCCTCTAATTATTTTTATCCAATTTGTTTTGATTTTCCAAAGTCAGAACAGGGGATCACGTAATCATTCTGAACCAGTCTCACAAAAACATAAATATCTCAAAATATAGAACTCCTTTTCTTGATCTGTTTATTTTATATGAAAATAGACGCATTGAGCTTTAATTTTATATCTCATTCAGTCTCTGATTCAATTTATACTATTTTTGGTGATTTTTCAAAATCATATCACTGCTAATGTCCAAAACAGTTTTATTGCTAATTCACTCTTTCACACTTTCTTTGTATTAACCTCATTTTAACATACATATCACAAATCATTTTCACCACATTTCATACATCACAAGTATAGGCTCATGATCACAAGGTCACCATGAAATCATCCTCATGTATAACTTACTTGTTTATAACCTTAGCACATCCTGGTCACTTAACGAACACATCATTCACATAACCAAGTTCCTGCAGTTATTCATCACAAAACTCACAAAGCAATACATAGAGAGTCTCCCGTTGAACACTTCGGATCAATCCTCGATACTTGGTGGTTTCAGAACATAGCTCCACCCATCATAAAGTTCGGCTCTCTTGTACACATGGTGAACACTCAGTACCACACATGTGACCTAGCCAATTTATCTCGTAGCTCTCTTGTCTACATGGTGTCCTTCACCTGGAACCACGCATGCGACCTAGCTACATATATCCAGTAGCTCTCTTGTCTACATGGTGTACACATAGTATCACCCATGCGACCTAGCTACATCATAATGTCTTGTAGCTCTCTTGTACACATGATGTGCACTCAGCACCATACATGTGACCTAGCTACATACTATCTGTATCATCCAATCTTTCCGAAGGTTCAACCGGGATTTCTCTCTCTTTTCCAAAAATTTCACTAATCAAGTAATTATCCACAAACATATTTCCAATATTATTATAAAATATCATAATACAAGAAATATTGATGTATTACTTACATATAAACTTACATCTCATTTAATATCAAGGCAATAACATTAAATTACACATTGCCTTATTAAAAATCATATGAACTTACAATTTCCCATAATATCCATAATCATAGAAATCACATTTATGTATGATAATTCAATGCACTTCATGTACCATAGACATATTTTTAAATCAATTCATAAGCTTGGCACCATAATCATTTAATTTAACATAATTCAATTAATTCACTAAATTTAACTTTCAAATATAAATTACAGCATTATTGCTGTATTATTATCATACCAACTTACATACTTTCAACACCTCGGAAATTATAATAAATATATCAATTTTACATTGAAACATGCATAAATTAATGCTTATTATACATATGAACTTAACTCGATACTAAAATGACCATTTTACCAACTTTCCCAATTTTCAATTTTTCTCTCATTCTAGGTTCAAATCTTGTTTTCCGGGATCTAAAACATCATATTTTACTTATTTAGTTAATTTACTATTCAAAAAGTCCTTAACTCAAACTTTTACAAAATTACAATTTTACCCCTAAACTTTTGCATATTTACACTTTTTCCCCTAGCTCGGGAATTAAACTTCATCCCTTATTCTTATGTTTTATGACATGATCACTTTTCCCTTCTATGGCAACATAAAATTCTCACTCTAACACATACTTATGACTATTAGGTATTTTTACTGATTAAGCCCTTTTACTCGTTTTCACTCAAAATCGAGTAGCACAAGTTGTCTAACATAATTTAAAACCTCATATTCTATCATAAAACAGCAAAATAAACACATTTCACCTATGGGTATTTTTCCAAATATGAACGCTAGCTTAAATTATTGCTAGAATAAGCTTAATCGAATTACCGGGATTCCAAAAACGTAAAGAACTTGAAAAACGGGGTTAGAATGGACTTACTATTGAGCTTGGAAAGCTTGAAAACCCTAGCCATGGCTTCCCCATGCTAATTTTGGCCTCCATGAAAAAGATGAGTCAATTTTGGCTTTATTTTCCCTTTTAATTTCTTTTAATTACCAAATGACCAAAATGCCCTTCTTTACTAAACTTTCGAAAATTCCATCCATGTCCAATTTTTGTCCATCACTTAGAAATTGGTCAAATTGCTATTTAAGACCTCCTAATTAATGTTTCAAAGCAATTTCATACTAGAAACTTCTAGAATCAAGTTTTGCAACTTATTCAATTTAGTCCCTAACTTCAAATTGAGCACTTTATGCATAGAAATTCTTCACGAAATTTTCACACAATCATGCAATCATATCATAGACCTCAAAATAATCATAAAATAATTATTTCTATCTCGAATTTTACAGTCCTGAAACCTCTGTTCCAACTAGACCCAATTTTGAGCTATTACACGGCCATGTAACATGATTGTGTGTCGCACAAGGCTGAGACACACGCCTGTGTCTTTGCCTTTGTGGACAAAAATAGGCTATTTGCAAAGCCAATTTGCCACCCTAATCACAAGCATACAGAGCGACCAATATAACACCATTTCAATACATCTTTGAACAACCAAAAACCTACCAATTCATACATATATTATGCCATCTATTTACAACTATTTCTACTACTCAATTCCATAACCAAAACATACCATTTCACTATGCCCAATTCAATCAAACATGCATATAAATGCATTTATCCATCAACTCATCACCTATTTTATACTTCAACTTATACCATATAGTCATCTCAAATCAAACCACAATATGTCAACTTAAGTGGCCATACATATCCACATTTACAAGCCAAATCACATGATCAAAATCATAACTCAAAACATATCAAAATGACAGTAGTCTATACATGCCATATACCATATATAAAAAACTTCAAAAGTACCAACGAGTTGATCGATAGTACGATGACGTATCTCGACGATCCCAAATTCCAAGCTAGCTTTGATGATCTATAAAACATGGGAAAGAACACACAAAGTAAGCTTTAAAAGCTTAGTAAACCATACATAAATAAATCATTTTATGAATCAATATCATTATCATCAATTCAACAAGATATGAATAAACACAATTAAATACTTATTCAAGATCACAAACCTTTCTATTACTCAATTAATACTTCTCAAACATACCAATTCTTCAATTACCTTCTCTTCTCAAAACTCATATGAATTTTGTATATACCTGAATCATTTAACTCATTCACATATTCTTTCTCGACTTGACTTTGCCCGTTGAACCAGTCGGAATCGTTAAGGATACTCGAAAATCACAGAAGCTTGTACAACGCCATATCCCAAATATGGTCTTACATGATAACATACATCGATGCCACTATCCCAGATAGGATCTTACTAATGGTCTCATTTAATGATGCTAATGTCCCAGACATGGTCTTACACATAATCTCAACACAATACCAATGTCCCAGACATGGTCTTACATGTAATCACATCTCGATAACCTAATGTCATGACGTTCGTATCCAATCTTATTCCTAAGTTTCGTACGGAACTTTCAGATGTCGTAACTCAGTCGATTCTTGCTCGTCAACATTCATAACAATTCAATGACAAGTAAATACATATAATTCAATATAAAGAAGTTTATTTGCATATGAACTTACGTCGTAATCAGATTAGACGAATCGGATCGATTATTCGATAACTTTCAATTTCCCTCAATTTCAATTTGATTTTTTCTTTCAAGATCTATATAAATTCAAATTTAACTCTTTTATTTTTCAATTCATTCAATTTCATCTAAAGCACACAATTTGGGGCATTTTACACATTAACCCCTATAATTTCATATTTCTTACAATTTAGTCCTTATTTCAAAAATGGCTGATTTTTGCCTTCATTTTCCCATTTTATTTCATTAATTAGCCAAATGACCAAAATGCCCTTAAGCCCTTTCTTTCAGATTTTATCCGTACATGCCCATTTTTGTCCAATAACTTAGAAATTGGGGAAATTTCTCTTTAAGACCTTCTAATTAATAATCTAAAGCAATTTCATACAAATTGCTTCTAAAATCCAATTTTTGTACTTTATTCAATTTGGTCCTTATTTTCCAATTGGACATCTTGCTCATAGAATTTCGTCATGAAACTTTAACACATGCATATTTTCATATTGTAGACCTCATAATAATCATAAAATAGACATTTCAACATCGAATTTGTGGTCCTGAAACCACTGTTCCAACTAGGCCCTATTTTGGGATGTTACATTTCTCCCCCTTAGGGACTTTCATCCTCGAAAGTCTTACCAGTAAACAGGTTTGGATATTAGCTCCTCATGGTTTCGTCTAGTTCCCATGTAGCCTCTTCTACACCATGTCGATGCCATAAAACTTTTACCAAGGCTATATTCTTGTTCCTTAACTGTTTGACTCACCGAGCCAAAATTTTGACTGACTCTTTACCATAGGTCATGTCCGATCTAGTTTCAATCTTCGTCGATGAAATCATGTGAGAGGGGTTAGATCGATATCGCCTTAACATAGATACATGGAACACATCATGAATCTTGTCCAATTCTGGTGGAATGTCAAGCAATATGCTAATGGTCCAACTCGTTCAATAACCTTATATGATCCAATAAACCGCGGACTCAGTTTCCATTTCTGGCCAAATCTCAAAATCTTTCTCCATGGAGATACTTTCAAGAATACTCTATCTCCAACTAGAAACTCAATGTCTTTTCTCTTTAGATCAGCATATGACTTTTGTCTATTCGATGCCGCTTTTAAGCAATCACATATTGCTATAACCTTTTCTTCGGTTTCCTTGATCAGATCAACTCCGTGAATCTGACTCTCCTTGAGTTCTGTCCAATACAATGGAGTTCGACACTTTCTGTCGTACAAGGCATTGTAAGGTGCCATCTTCAAACTCATTTGAAAACTGTTGTAAGCGAACTCTACTAATGGTAGGTATTTTTCCCAGCTACCCTAAAATTTAAGGATGCAACATCGCAACATATCTTTAAGAATCTGAACCATGCGCTCAAATTGACCATCAGTCTGTGGGTGAAAAGCTGTACTAAATCTCAACTTAGTACCCAAGGCTTCTTGTAGCTTTTTCCAGAATCACGAAGTAAATCTTGGATCTCTGTCGGAAATAATCGATAGTGGTACCCCGAGTAGTCTCACAATCTCAGATATATACAAGTCGGCCACTTGTCAAGTGAGTAGTCTGTCCTTACCTGAATAAAATGAGCCGACTTTGTCAACTTATCAATCACAACCCATATAGCATCTTTCTTTTTTAGGGTCAATGGTAATCCTGTTACGAAGTCCATAGTAATTCTGTCCCACTTCCATTTGGGAACCATCACAGGCTATAGTAAACCTGAAGGTACTTGATGTTCAGCCTTGACTTGCTGACATATCAAGAATTTCAATTCAAATTTAGAGATGTCACTCTTCATGCCGTTCCACCAGCACATTTTCTTCAAATCGTTATACATCTTGGTACTTCCTAGATGAATAGACAAATGGCTATCATGTACCTCTTGCAAAATTTTCTGAATAATTTCATCGTTTCTCGGTACAAAAAATCTGTCTCTGAACATCAAACATCCATCAAAATCGATCTTAAAATCTGATTTGATGCCTGACTCACATTGAGCTCTTTTAGCTTGCAAGACACTATCATTAGTCTGAGCATCATAAATTTCCTGAAGAAATGTTAGCCTAGCCCTTAGCTCTGCCAAAACCGAACCATCATCAAACAACACCAATGGAGCATTCATGGCCTTCAATACAAACAAAGATTTTCTACTTAATGCATTGGCAACCACATTCGCCTTTCCCGGGTGATAATCGATGATCAGCTCGTAATATTTAATTAACTCTAACCATCTCCACTATCTCAGATTCAATTCTTTTTGAATAATCAAATACTTCAAACTCTTATGGTCTGTAAATATACGACAAGTCTCACCATATAAGTAATGCCTCCAGATTTTCAAGGCAAAAATAATGGTGGCAAACTCTAGGTCGTGCGTCAGATAATTTTTCTTGTGTGGCTTCAACTGCCGTGATGCATCGGCTATCACCTTGCTAACTTGCATAAGTACACAACCCAGTCCATTTAGGGACGCATCGCTGTAAACCACAAACTCTTTTTCTGACTCGGCCAATACTAGAATAGGAGTTTCAGTCAGTAATATCTTCAATTTCTGAAAACTCTGCTGACACTTTTTTGTCCATTCAAACTTCGCGTCTTTCTGTAGTAACCTCGTCATGGGAGTTGCTATCATAGAGAATCCTTTCACAAATCTTCGGTAGTAACTGGCTAAGCCCAAAAATCTTCTAACCTCAGTTTCATTTTTAGGTGGTTTCCATTCAACGATAGTAGAGATCTTACTTGGATCAACTCGGATGCCTTCACCCGAAACAATATAACCCAAAAACCCTACTTCTTGAGGCCAAAACTCACTCTTGCTAAACTTAGCATACAATTTTTTTCCCATAAAGTCTGCAACACAGTCCTTAGATGCTTCGCATGCTCTATTTCATCCTTAGAATAAATCAAAATGTCGTCAATGAACACAACGAAAAACTTGTCCAAGTATGGTCGAAATATCCTATTCATTAGGTCCAAAAACACGGTTTGTGCATTCATTAACCCAAATGACATGACAAGAAATTCATAGTGGCCATACCTTGTCCTAAAAGCTATCTTAGGCATGTCCGGTTCCTTAACTCGTAACTGATATTAGCCGGATCTAAGGTCTATCTTAGAGAACACAGTGGTTCCCCTCAACTGGTAGAACAAATCATCGATCCTTGGCAAAATATACTTATTCTTGATAGTTACCTTGTTCAGTTGTCGATAATCTATGCATAGCCTCATTGAACCATTTTTCTTCTTTACAAACAATACGGGAGCGCCTCAAGGCAAAAAGCTTGGCCTTGCAAAACCTTTATCCGTCAGTTCTTGCAACTATGCTTTTAACTCTTTCAACTTAGTTGGTGTCATCCTGTACAGAGCAATAGAAATAGAAGCTATCCCTGGCACCAATTCAATACCAAACTCTATCTCTCTATCGAGAGGTAACCCTTGTAGTTCTTCTGGGAACACGTCTGGATATTCATATACTATTGGTACGGACTCAATCTTCAACTCTGTTTCCTTAGTGTTCAGTACAAAAGCAAGGTAGGCTTTGTACCATTTTCTCATATATCTTTAAGCAACCATTGCTGTGATTACAATCGGTGGTGTATCCAATTCTCTTGAATTAACCCATGAAATCTCACCATCTGGACACTTCAATTCAATATACTTACTACCACAATTTACAATTACATCATGTAGGGCTAACTAATTCATGCCAAGTATTACATCAAACTCATCAAATGGCAATAACATAAGGTTCACCAGAAAAAAATGACCCTGAATCATCAAAGGACAAGTCTTACAGACTTGCCTAATGGGTTCGACACTCTGATAACAAATTTCGTAGGTTCAATGGATATATTCATACTAGACACTAATCTCATGCAAATGTATGAATGCGTCGATCCTGGATGAATTAAGGCAACAATACAAGATTAAAACGAGAAAAGGTACCCGTGATGACGTCAGGAGCAGAGGCTTCCTCTCGAGCGCATATTGCATACATTCTTGCTGGGGCTCGAGCCTCTGATTTTGCAGTGTTTTTGGTCACAACTCGACTGCCACTACCACTTCCAGGATATCTTGGAGGTCTACCTCATAGAGTAGGAGCACTCGACTTCGGGGCTACTTCCACCTCTTTATCAGTTCGCTCTAGGCAATCTCTGAGGAAGTGGTCAAGAAAGCCACATCTATAACATGCACCGCTCTTCATTCGGCACTCTCCGAAGTGAAATTTATTGCAGATTTTACACTTCAGCTTTTGGTCATCAACACTTCCCACACAAGTCACCATTAGGGAAGAAGACTTCTGATTACGTCATTTGGAGCTTCTCGCTATTCTCGAGCATCCTACCGATGAAGTGGGAACATTCATGTTGGCTCTTTGATTTCTTTGTGGAAAATAAAAGTGCCCTACCGCTAGATCTCTTGCTCGAAAATTAAGCTTCTCTCTTAGCTTGCTTCCTTTTATTATTGAGCTCTTCGGCCTTCTTGGCCCGATCTACTAATGCAGCCAACTCTCGTATCTCAAGGATCCAATTAGTAGCTTGATTTCCTCATTCAGACCTTTATCGAAGCGTTTACACATTTCTAACTCTATTTGAACCCATTCAATTGCATATTGACTTAGCCTTACAAACTCCCTTTTGTATTCCGCTACAGTCTTATTTCCTTGTTTGAGTTCCAGGAACTCCTTTCGCTTCGAACCTATGAACCTTTGACTGATGTATTCCGCTTGGAAAAATTCCCAAGCATTGTTTTCCTTTGGTATCACTGGAATACGGTCTTCCACTAGTGGTATGCAGTATCCTTCAAAAGAGATACAGCACGCTTTAAACACTCCTCAGGTGTGCACGATAGTTCGTCCAACACTCGTATAGTGTTCTTGAGCCAGAAATCAGCTTGTTCAGCATCATCATCAATCTTAGCTCTAAATTCCTTAGCCCTGTACTTTCTAAGCTTATCTATAAGGGCTTTACCAATTCTCACAGGTACCATATCTCGTGGAACTTCCTTATCAGGTCAGTTAGGGGGCGGTGGAGGTCGTGGTATGTTGGGCCGATTTCTCAAATAATCCTCAAACAACTTATCCATCATGTTAAAGAAGGAGGCTCTAGCCTTTTCTCGGCCTTCAGACATAGGCCTTTTACTACTACTAGAAACAGCTCGTTGTACTAAAGCTGGAGCATGGCTCTCGGCTCCCTCGGACTCATCTTGTACTTGATTGGAAGGCATTTAGTATATTCAAAGACAATTAAGCAGTTAGGAGATGTCACACTATCAACATTCGTATAATGGCATTTATAGCCAAACTCATTACTCTCTAGGCATTCCTAGAACTAACTAAACCGTAGCTCTGATACCACTAAATGTAACACCCCTTACCCGTACCTAAGACTGGGACCAGGTACGAGGCGTTACCAGACATGTACTCTAACATTTTCAAGAAATATGGGTTGCAAAATTTTGTTTTAAATTAAAACCAATCGAACGACATCTTAATGTCTCTATTATGGACCAAAGAAACCCAAAACACACATTGAGAAAGGTCCGGGACTAAACCAAGGACTTGACAAAGTTCTTGAAAAATTTTCTAAGTTAAGCCTCACACGCTCGTGTGCTTTGCGACACGCCTGTGTCCCTTACCCGTGTGGAATTAATTGAATTTATTTTCTATTTCAAACCTACATGGGTTTTCATACGGCCAAGCACATGCCCGTGTCCTTGACCCGTGTCCTTCACACGGCCTAGACAAGCCTGTGTGGTCGCTTGTGTCCAAAAACACGAGCATTCTATTTATGACGTCAGCATGCATTTGAAGGGCCATGCCCTCCACACAGTTGAGACACACGGCCGTGTCTATGCCCATGTGTTTACTACCATGTATTCTGATTTAAAATTTTTAGGTGCAGGGGACACACGACAATATCGCACGCCCATGGGGCGATCTGTGTGTCACACACAACCTAGACACATGCCCGGGTGTCTACCCGTGTGGACCTTGTTAAGCTATTTTCTAAGCCTTTGGCCACCCTCTAACATCTACTCTCACTTATAGACTCCAATAATATTTAACATGGCCTAATTATACTTTTAAATGACCTTAATAAACCTCATTGCATGTAAACCTCATAAACATGCTAGGTTATTCCCTTTGTAGTAAGGATTTCTATGCCTTATAACACTTTTAAGATTAGCTCATTATTAAAACTCATTACCAATTATGGTCTAGCCATCCCATGTGATTTGGTCACATTACATGTGCTTAAATGTGATATACCATATTTCATCCTCACTAGCACATCTGAACACAAGCACTCATAAAATTTGTAGGTCATAACCTACATGAATATGAGCCAATTTCATGGCCACATACAAGTGAATATGTATACCTTTACCAGCCTTCGTATTGGCTAATCAAATGAAACATATAACAAAATAACAAAAGCCCTATACATGCCATCAAAAAAAATAAGAGTATCTATATACCAAAGCTAGACAAGATGATAGTGTGCTGATTCTCCAATCATCTCCCAATCTTCGCGAGTCCATGAGCTTTGTAAGACAGGGAAAAGAGAGGGGTAACTATTTACAGGCTTAGTAAGCCAGAACAACTAGAAAGTAAACTTACCAAGTAATTAGCGTACAACCATATTAGGCAATAAAACCAACAAGTATGAAATAGTTTCCCTATCACATGCACTCAATCAACAGGTTAGTCCCATTACAATACACCATGTAATTTGTCTTAGATGAGCTCATCATTCAACATTTTCATTTTTATATCTCATGTTAATCTCATTGAGTTTCTTAGAAATCTCGATGGATTTTCTATTTATCGTAAAGTCATAAGAGCGATCATATCAAGTACACACTCCTGCAAACCTCACATCTTACGGCGGGATTACCAGTCCAGGCTAAATCCCCCGCAATGTAAACCCATAAGGTGATGTCGGGATTACCAGTCTAGGATAAATCCTTTATAGGGACAAACACCCTTAATGAGCTCAAATCTAAATTACCATTCCAGGCTAAATTCAGACCCTAATCGGATTACCCATCCAGGCTAAATCGACAATGCACACATATTCTTCGGGAGGCTCGATCAATCAATGAACACCCATCTGGGCTAGATCCTTTCTATATTTGAGATCAACGGATTACCCGTCTGGGCTAAATCCTCTTCTGCACCACATGCAAGATCTCAAGTCATGTAAACCATGGTTTGTCCATTGAATCTCCCTTTTTGACCTCAACCGAGGCATTTATTTTCATATCATTATTATTAACACATTTCATGGATTTTCATGCCATCATTATAATCAGTTATCATGCATTCATAATACGTGCAATTAAGCATAATAAGAGTTTACTTTAAGTTATTCGAACTTACCTGGTTTTCGTGTTTTGGTTATTCTGAAACCTTTCGTTTTCCTCGATCGACCTCCGAAATTTGTTCCTCGAGGTCTATAACAATAAAAATGAATCATTAATACCTCACATTATTCTTTTCGAGTATAAATTTCACCCCCAAAAAATTAACCGTTTTGCCCCTAACCTTTCACATTTTTACAATTTAGTCCCTAGACTCGTATAAAAAAATGCATGAATTTTCTACATTATCCAAGCCTAGTCAAATGTTTTTCCCTCTTATGGCAGCCCGCATTTTCCATTATTTCACATTTCTACCAAATATTTTACACATTTTGCAAAAAGGTCCATTTTAGGGGTTTTTCATGAAAATCACCTAGAAAAAGATGTTTAACACAAATCCAACTTTCATATTCCTCTATAAAACATCAAAGAATAAACATGTCACACATGGGTCACTTTGCAAACATGAACCCTAACTCAAAACATGGGTAGAAATGGAGAGAGTAAGCTGCCGGGATTTCAAAAATACAAAGAACATTAAAAATGGGGCTTGGGAGCGCTTACTATTGAGCTTGAAATTGTTGAAAACCCTATCTATAGAGGGCTTGAGAAGTTTGGCTGGATGATGCAGAAAAATGGCTAATTTTTGCCTTCATTTTCCCATTTTATTTCATTAATTAGCCAAATGACCAAAATGCCCATTTTGTCCAATAACTTAGAAATTGGGAAAATTTCTCTTTAAGACCTTCTAATTAATAATCTAAAGCAATTTCATACAAATTGATTCCAGAATCCAAGTTTTGCACTTTATTTAATTTGGTCCTTATTTTCCAATTGGACACCTTGCTCATTGAATTTCTTCACGACACTTTAACACATGCATATTTTCATATTCTAGACCTCATAATAATCATAAAATGAAAATTTCAACATCGAATTTGTGGTCCTGAAACCACTGTTCCGACTAGGCCCTATTTTGGGATGTTATACATCAAGCTTTCATAATTAATCAACAATCATTCAAAAGCTCAAGCATTCATCAATGGAAACTCACAAATTCATCAAAAAATTTTGAAATTATGGCACAGGCTAGCTAGTACTCAAAGCAACGATCACAATAACATAGAAATTCATTGAAATCAAAACAAAAATCACATACCAATTGAGTCTTGCAAGTGTCGAACTTTTTAAGCTTCATGCCCTAATTTTTCTTCTCCATTTTTTGTTGTAACAAGGATGAATGAATCAATTTTAACCTTTTTTTTTTAATTTAATGAATCAATTTTATCCCTTATTTTTATTTAATTTAACTTAAATACAAAATGACATTATTACCCTAATGATTTAATATTAAAATTCCACTAACTATAGGCATATATGTCCATCCATAAATTCAGTGGTTTAATAACATCATAAGGACCTCCCAATTCATAATCCATAGAAATTTGACACCTTTATCAAATAGAATGCAACTTTTGCATTCTACGCGATTTGGTCCTTTTTCTCAAATTGAGCTATTAAACAATAAAATTAGCTCACGAAATTTTCACACATGCATATTCACATACTGTAAACACCAAAAATAATATTAAAATAATTTTACAATCTCATATTTGTGGTCCCAAAACCATTGTTCCGGTTTAGCTAAAATAGAGTTATTACAACTCTTCCCCTTTAGGGATTTTCGTCCCCAAAAATCTTACCAGCGAATAGGTTTGGATATTGCTTTCTCATAGCATCCTCGGGATCCCAGGTAGCTTTTTCAACCTCGTGTCAATGCCATAAGACTTTCACTAATGAAATTTTACTATTTCTCAATTCGTTAACCTCGTGATCTAAAACTCGGATCAGTTTTTCTTCGTATGTCATATCGGATTGAATCTCAATATCAGAGGGAAAAATCACATGTGAGGGATATGATCTGTATCATTGAAGCATCCATACGTGAAATACATTATGAATCTTTTCTAACTCAGGTGGCAAGGATAATCTATAAGCAACAGGCCTAATACGCTCAATAATCTCATACGACCCGATAGAACTCAAAATTAACTTTCCTTTTCTACCAAATCTAAGTATTTTCTTCCATGGAGATACTTTCAAAAAAACCCTATCCCTGATCTGAAACTCAATACCTTTCCATTTCAAGTTTTCGTACGATTTCTGACAATCTGGTGCTGCTTTCAGACTTTCACAAATCACTTTCATATTCTATTAGTATCTTTAATCAAATCAACCTCGTAAATCTTATTCTCACTGAGTTCAGTCCAATACAAAGGTGTTTGGCATTTGTGACCGTACAATACTTCACAAGGTGCCATTTTTATACTCAATTGAAAACTATTATTATACGCAAGTTCAATCAATGGCATGTATCATTCCCACGTACCTTCAAACTTAAGAATGCAACATTTCAACATATCCTTGAGTATCTGAATAATCCACTTAGATTGACCATCTGTTTGTGGATGAAAAGTAGTACTAAAGTGTACCTTTGTACCCAGTGCATCTTGCAATTTCTTCTAGAAATGCAATGTAAATCTCAGATATTTATTCGAAACAATACAAATAGGTACTCCGTGCTGTAACAGCCCAATTTAGACCCTATTTGGAATGGTGGTTTTAGAACCATGAATCCAAGTCAAAAAAATATTTAAAATTTATTTTTTTGTGTTTATTATATGTGAATTTATATGTGTGAAATTTTCGTGATTTAATTTTGTCATTTGAGTGCCCGATTAAATAAAAGGACTAAATCACGTTCAATGAAAATTTGGTGGTTAATTGTGAAAGGGTCGAATAGTTGTTGTTCTTTTAATATAGAGGTTTTATGTTGTAATTAAACCAAAATTATAGGTTATGGACGGTAAAAACCTTATTTTATAATGGTTATACATTTATGTCTAAAGGTTATTAAGGTAAAATGTGTAATAATATATGTTATAATAAAACTTAAAAATTAAAAGCCAGAATTTATATTTTATTTCCATGACCGAAAATTCAAAATAAGAAAGGAAATAAATAGTTTGAGGTTCGGCCCTTTGTTAAGCTCAATCAAGGTATGTAACTTCTCGGTTTTTGATAATTTTTACGTTTTTGAGATCGTTGCAGTGTAATGTACAAAGGCCATGCGTGAATTTTTTATTTTGATGAATATTTTGAGTTATGCCATTGATGAATATTTGAGCTATGTGATGTTAGTTGATGAAATATGAAATATATGTTTTGGATTAACATGTTTTGTATTGGAATTTTTGATGATTTTGAGTAATTAGGGCTAAATAGAAAAAATGATAATTTGAGGGACTAAAATGTGAAATAAATAAAATATATGGACCTGTATGAATATGGAAAGTATTCGGCCTAAGCATGGTATGTGCAAATTTTGCATGTTTTGTGTTTTATGCAATTTGGACTAAATTGTAAAAAGTGTGAAATGTCAGGGGTAAAATAGTAATTTGCCCATTTATGTGTTTTTGGACTAAATTGAGTGAAAATATGTTTGAATGAGTTTAATTTTAATATGTTTAGATCAAGAACCAAGGAAATTGGATTTGGATAGGAGGAAAACTAAAGTTGTCGACTAGTCATCCCGTTCTATTTTTCATCATCCGAAGTAAGTTTATAAGTAAATACGTGTTGCTAATTTTAAATAAGTATGAGTTTATACGCTGAAATGAATTATTTGGAAATATATATGTGTTAGCCAATGTAAATGAGCTTGGGATTTATGTTAATGAATTTGTTTTGACTGAGTTATGACATCCAAAAGTCCGTACGAACCATAGGATTTTGATATGTGTTTTTGTGTAAGACTAAGTCTGGGACGTTGGCATCGATATATGTGTTTTCGTGTAAGACCACGTCTGGGGCGTTGGCATCGGTATATGTGTTTTCGTGTAAGACCGCGTCTGGAATTTTGGCATCGATAAATATGGTTACGTGTAAGACCATGTCTAGGACATCGGCATCATATTTGATTCATGTAAGACCCTGTTTGGGACAGTGGCATTGATATGAGATAGCATGTAAGACCATGTCTAGAACGTTGTTATTATTCGATATATGTGATTACCTGAGTATCCTATTCGATTCTGAATGGTTCAACGGGCAATGATAAGTTTTTATCGAATGTGTAAAATGAGCTAAAACGATCAAGCATGAGTTAGCTAATTACTTATTTGAAAATAAGGTAAGTTGGTTATTTGATATGAAATACAAAGTATACAAGTTACCTAAGTAAACATATGAGCATTGTACAATATATTCGGCCATATGCTATGTGTATGCATATGATGTTGTATTTTGATTCATGAGCTTGTGTATATGAGTGTAAGTATACTTAGTTGTATAATGACATTTTGGATTTGAAATTTGAATGATAGTTGATAATATATTTATATATGAGCATTCAGCCAAGGTAACATATATATGTGAAAGCATATGATATATATTATATGAAATCGTAAGTTTGAGACTAAATGTGATAATGATATTATAATTTGGTTTAGTTTAAATGAATTGATTATATCATTGAATTGTTTATTTGCTTATGACTTACATAGCTATGATAGCTTATTGTGTGTGAACGTTTATCTTTGTTTTATAGATTTTGGAAAAAGTTACGAGCTCAGGGATCGTCAGCAAAGTCTATCACACTATCGACTGTTTCAGTACCTTGTAAGTGGAACTCAAATTTATGGCATGTATAGGCTAGCCTTGGAGTTAGTTTATTTTGAATGTGTATGTATATAAAGCCATGCGAAAATGGCTAATATGTTATGTGAGAATATGAAACTTTGGTTAAGCTTATAAGTGTTATATGCTTTGGAAATAGTTGATGATTTTGGATGAAATTATGGTTGATTTGGCTATGGTTATGCATAGACAAAATATACATGTGAACTTGGTTGTTAAATTCGGTTAAGGAATTACATGTGACTTAGCATTGATGAATAGTTGATTGTTAGAGATTATTTTGATATATTTGTTTCATGGTATTAAGTTTTGTGTTTAGGTAAATATATTTGTTTTTGGTTAGATGATAAAATGTAAGTGATGGTTATGAACTAATTTTGATTCGACATTTGTATATGTATATGTATATTAATTCATTTCTATGGTAGGATATATGCATATGAAGTGATATGTTACACCCCGAATTTGGGCCTAGAAGTATTGGGCCTTGAGTGCGGGTCCGTAAGGAGGTTGTATATAGGTATTTAATTGTGCAATGAAATAACACAATTAAATGTCTACTTTGGTGGTTAATGGCCTTGAGAAGTGTTAGAGAAATCTTGGGTTCAAACTTGGGCTTTAGCAAAAATTTTGGTATTAAGAGAAAAAAAACCTGGATGCTTGGATGAGGGCTTTTAAATTATTGTGTTAAATAAATGACATAAGGAAGCTTGTAGTCTAGTGGTTGTGGCGTCATTAAGGTTGTATGGGAGCCTGGGTTCAAGCCTTGGCTCTTGCAATTTATTTTGGTTTTTTTTAAGGCAACCTGGACTTTGGCCTTTAGACCTTATAATTAATTGGGATAAAATATGACACAAAAAGCCTTCTGGCTTAGTGGCAAGTAGTATGTGGAGCATCTGAAGGGAGGCATGGGTTCGAATCCCATGGCAAGCAAGGAGCATTTATTTTGCTAACAGGAGGCGGTAAGAGTTGGTGTTGAATTTAAACTCTGATGTTGGAGGGATCCCACATCGGGAAGCTAACATAAGAGTGGTTGCGAAGCTAGCTTTAAATAGAGGGAACCATGAGGAGAGTAAAGGTACCTTTTCTTGGCTGATCCCTTTCGCTGTATGGCGTGCTCGTTTGGGTTGGGCATCGGCTAAGAGTGCTCGGAGCGTGGATTAACTCCAGTCTCCTATCAGGTGTGTATTTTCTCGCTACTCTAGCTGTAGGATGGCTACTTCGGGCAGCGATGGGCCGAAAAGAGTCATGTGGACCTAATGGGCCTACGGGCCCAATTGGATAAGTTGTTTGATTGTGTAGTAAATATTGGACTAGGCTAGGTGAATATCATATTTGTCACTAGATTTGGGCTAAAAGGGCCATACGAGTGTGTGGGCCCATTTGGGCCGAGAATAGGCTTTAGGCCCATTCATATTGTTATCCCTGTTTAGAATACTTTAGTTTACCAAATTACTGAAATGCCCTCGATTTGTAGAATTACCATTTTACCCTCGATTTATAGAATTACCGTTTCACCCTCAGTTTACAACATTACCGTTTTACCCTCGATTAATAGAATTACCATTTTACCCTCGATTTACAGAATTACCATTTTACCCTCGATTTACAAAATTACCATTTTACCCTCAGTTTACAAAATTACCGTTTTACCCTCGATTTATAGAATTACTATTTTACCCTCGATTTACAGAATTACCGTTTTACCATTGATTTACAAAATTACCATTTTACCCTAAGTTTAGAAAATTATCATTTTACCCTCGATTGTGAAATTACTGAAATACCCCTATAGGATAGAATTACCAAAATACCCTTAGTTTGTAAAATTACCGAAATACCCCTAGTTTGTGAAATTATCGAAATACCATTGGTTTGTGAAATTATCGAAATACCCTCAATTTGTAAAATTACCAAAATAGCCCTGATTTACAAAATTATAGAAATACCCTTGACTTTCTAAAAATTATAGAAATACCATTGGTTTACAAAATTACTGAAATACCCTTGGTTTGTAGATTTACCAAAACACCCTTGTAGGATGAAATGACTAAAATACCCCTAATAGGTAAAAAGACCGTAAAGCCCTTGTAGGGTAAAGTGACCGTAATACCCTTGTATGGTAAAATGACGAATATGCCCTTATGTTCCGTATGACTGATGTGCTTAGGATTTACATATATTGATATTGGATTAGTTAAGTTTCAGTGACAGGTGGTGGTTATCGTAGGTGATTGATTATGAAACCATTTCAACTTCAACCCATAACAGGTGTGTACTAACCCTCGTAATAGCTTAGATTAATATTTGCTGAGAAGCCGAAATGCTAAAATACTGGTATTTCGGGAACTTGTAATGTTGCGTTTGGGTATAGATGTGATAAATATGATAAGATTGGTGTTTAGATCAATGGAACGGGTAAGAACTCAATTTTGTGCACGATGGTAAGTTGGGCCTCAATGGGCAGGAATTGGGCCAAATGGGCTTTTGGGCCCATTTGGGTAAAATTGATAGAAAATGGAATTTGGAAAAGTTGCATGTTAACACGGTTAGTATTATTGTAAAATTTGGGTTAAGCAGGCTTAGTGGGCTAAATCAGCATTCGTAGGGCCCATTAGGGGTTTTGGGCCCAAAAGCCCGAATTTGATAAGTGGGTTAAAGATCATTGTTTAAACACTCGAAAATATTGACAACTGTAATGAACATGGAAAACCTTGATTTTTGGTAAAATTACGAAAATACCCTTATAATATGAAAAATAACTATTTTGCCCTTGTGGGCAAGTGATTGACTTGGACTGTGTGGTTGATGGATTTGATTGTGAATATATGTTGGAAATATGAATGACTTCACTGTGATTGTTTGATTCAAATATGGGCATGACATTCTGCATACATGACATATTGCATGGGATATGGGTTATATTGATGGAGGAAGTGCTAAAAGGGCTCTACCGTAGTTTACTGCAAAAGGTCTTTGCCGCAGTTTATCAGAAAGGGCTTTGCCCCAGTTATTAAAAGAGGCTAGGCCTCCAGTTATATGATAAAGCAGCTATGTTGCCAGTGGAGAATTTGGTTGGGTGGGTTGAGTTATTCCCCACATAGAGAGCTTGGTTGGTATGGGTGGAGAGTAGCGGATGGTGGGTCGAGTAGTCTCCCCAAATGGGCTTGTATACATTCATTGACATTACATGTGATATTGAAATGGGCTTGCATACATTCATTGACATTACATGTGATATTGAAATGGGCCTAAGGGCCATACCGTTTACAGTAAAGGCTTCGGCCCAGTAACCGTTAAACGAAAGGCTTCGGCCCAGTATATGTCAAGATTAAATAGGGCTTTGGCCCAGATTGTACTGATACCGTGTTATTTACTGTTTGTTTGTTATTGGGATTACACACTGTGTTTTTGTAAACTCACCCCGTTTCTAACTGTGCAGGTAATCCCTAAGCTTAGATGGTTTGGAGCTGCGAAGGACTCGGAGATGGCCACACTACTGTTTCTGTTTCTTTTAATTGCAATAAGTAGCCGATTTATTTCTTTATAATTTTATCTTATTAATATTATTATTTGGTTTTGGGTTGTAATAAGGCCATTTTAATTATTTTTCTGGGATTATTTTATTTTATACCCTATATTTTTCTGATAACAAGATGAGTTAGACCTAGGGCGCATTTCCAAAATGATAATTGTTTTCAAAATAACGCAACAATACAATTAATCGATTTATCAAAAATATCTACTTAAATGAATTCCAACTCGTTTTTCTCAAAACCTAACCTAGCACCAAAGTGTGGCAATGGTTGTAAGCATGTCTAGGATTGGATCCAATCAAGAGCTTGGTATTTAAGCAGCTTTCATGGCTCACCTCCTCTGTTTCGGATACCTACCTAGTGCACAGCTTCCATTCACTTTATTATCTTAGCAAAGACTATCTTTTAAAACACTAAGAAGGACGTTGAAAGAGGCATGCATTTTCTTAAAAACTTTAATGTGACACGTCAGATCTGGCCATAACGTCTAGGCCGGGTTTGGGGTGTTACATGATAGGGTAAAATGAAGAAAATGTAACCTTGAGCATAGCATGAATATTAAGCTTGTATATATCCGGTTAATGCTTTAGAATAAATGACCAAATGAGTAGTGATTTGTGCATTAGTAAATCAAAAAGATTATATAAGTTTTATGTGATGTATAAATGCCCGAATTGGTTAAAAATAGATTGGCTGAGTATATGCATTTTAGGCATGATAATTGGTATGTAAATTGAGTGCACTTTAAGTCAATACTTGTGCTATAAATGGTTAACTATATATAAATGGTTTGGATATAATTTTTAGTATGTGAACTAGGCTTGATATGTTGTATTATTTATGTTCAAAAATGGTCCAAATTTGATATGGTTAAATGTGTATAAGGTTTTATTTCTTAATGAAACATGTTTGATCATTTGGTGAAGTTATTAATGCCGTATATGCTAATGGACTAAATGCCATGTGATATGTTTTATTTGATTTAATACATACATGTATAGAAATATGAATTAAAATGTCAGATGATTATTAGGTATTCAAATATCATTAAAGTGTTGAATATATGATTTGTATATATATTATGAATTAATAAAATCATGAGTAATATTTAATTAGACATATGTTTATATATATGAATATGACTTGTGTGAATATGTGAATGTTTAGAATTGTGTTTTTGTTCAGTAATGCCTCATGACTCTAATCCGGTGACGGATACGGGTTAGGGGTGTTACACTTGATTGGTATCAGAGTTACGATTTAGTCAATTTTAGGACTAACGTAGCACGTGTGAGTCTAGCTATACATGCCCTATTATATACTGCGATACTGTGATGACTTCTGACACTTGAAATTGTATTTTCATATAGTAAATGGATCCCGATAGAGCTGTAGCTGATGATGTCGAGAGTATAGTGCCTTCTCCCACGTAAGGGATAGCGCCGGTTGATTCTCGACCGACCTCGAATAATCAAGAGGGAGAGGCTAAGCAAGCCTTTTATCAAATGATGAACGACTGGTTTACTTAGTATATTTGGACGAATCCAGCTGTACAACTGTAACATCCCGAATTAGGGCCTAGTCAGAACAGTGGTTTCAGGACCACAAATCTGACACAAAAAAAAATTATTATATTTTATGGTATACAATTTCACGGGATGATTTCATGAAAATTTCGTTCAAAAATTTTTACATTTGGGCACTCAATTTGGTCAAAAGGACTAAATTGTAAAAAGTGAAAAAGTTGAGTTCTACATGTCAGAGGTGTCTAATTGTTATGAAATTTTAAATTGGAGGCCATTAAATGGTAATTAGACCATTGGATAATTTGTTGGACAAAAATGGACATGAAATGGGTGAAATAGAATATTTTTAAGTTAGGGGCATTTTGGTAATCTAGTAATTAAAATGAATTAAAAGCAAAATTAAAAGCCAATTTTTGTCCATATTCTACCCCATGGCCGAAACTTGCATAGAGAAGACATAGCTAGGGTTTTTCAAGCTTTCAAGCTCTATTGTAAGTCTATTCTAGCACCATTTTTAAAGATTTTTACGTTTTTGAAATCCTTGTAACAAGATCTACTCATTTCTACCCATATTTTGAGCTAGGGTTTGTGTTTAAAAATTTAACCATGGATTACATGCATGTGTTTTGATGTATAATGGTAGAATATGAATGCTCGGTGTCTAATAAACAACTTTTATTAAGTGATTTTCGGTGAAATTGTCAAAAAGAAACGTTCTGTAAAAGTTATAAAATTTGTCATAAAAGTGTGATTTAGTGGAAATTAGTGGCTGCCACAGTTATGAAAATGATTCGAATAGGCTGAAAATGCAAGGAAATTGAATAAAAATCATTTTACGAGCCTAGGATCCAAAGTGCAAATATGTAAAAGTTTAGGGGTCAAAATGGAAATTTGTAAAAGTATGATTTTTGGACCCATATGAATAAGGTGACTAATGCGTAAGCTGAATGTTGTATTATAGATCAAGGAAAATGAGATTCGGGCATAGATTGGAAATGAATGAGATTATGAACTAAATTAGAATATATAGTCGTACTCGAACCCGAGGTAAGTTCATGTGATTTTAATAATGCAATATTTTATTTGAATGTTAATGATTCGATATTACACGATTTGTAAGTATATATATGTGAAAATTTTGATATTATGTAATTATTTTGTTGATATAACATGTTCTTGATGTTTTGCTATTATGATGAAAATGTTGCAATGCCATGTGATTATGAGATATTACTATGTGAATGAAGCCACAATTCAAGTACGTCTAGTAAAGGGTTGGAAGTTTGATGGAATATGATGTTTCTTTGAAATGAGGAAGTTTGTATGTAAATAATATTTCAATTCTTTTTATGTTATTATCTTTTGTTATTATATGAGATGTGGCTACCTATAGAATGATCAATTGATATAAACTATGAATCGGAATTGACTAAGAACGAGTTAGTAAAATGTTGAATGGTGAAGAATTTCCCGATTGAACCTTCAGAATAGAAGAGATACAAATGATCCGTTGTGAGTCACGTGTGTAGTACTAAGTGTAGGCTACTAACGAAATTTTACTAAAGGATGATTAACCATTAAATTGATGTTATAAGGTGTGTCTATAATGTGCATAAGTATGGGAGAGAATTAAGAACAATATAACGCTTGGAAAATAGCCTAAGTGTTGGCTACACGGGCAGAGACACGACCATGTGTCTCAACCGTGTAGAGGACACGGCCTAGCACACGGGCGTGTGGCTTGGCCGTGTGGATCAAATTATTTTGCTGACATCATAAACAAATTGTTACACGGCCTGAGGACACGGGCATGTTGAAGACACATGAGCGTGTCCCTGTGTCCACATCGGCGTGTCACCCTATTCCATGAAAATTTCTTTAAGTTTTCCTAGAGCTTTCTAAAGTGCTCGGTTTAGTCTCGAACCACGTCGATGTATGTTTTAGGCCTCGAAGGACTATATAAGGGACAATCTACATATGTTTGAAAAGTTTTAATTTGGACAAAATTTTATGGCCCGATTTTGCATGTTTGTGATTGTTTATGTCCGGTAATGCCTCGAACCCTATCCCGGCTTCGGATACGGGTAAGGGGTGTTACATTTAGTGGTATCAAAGCTATGGTTTAGTCGGTTCTCGGACTAACCTATCATGAATGAGAGTCTAGCTATACATGCCACCAATCCATGATAGTGTGATGTCTCCCGACGCGAATGAGAACCATCTTGTTTAGACAGAGGTACTCTCCAACCGAGCTACACAGACCATGTTAAATGTGAGGCTAAGGAATTTGGGTAAGGTACAGTTATGATGAGCCTAAACTCAGAAAAGAATAAATAAAAGTTCATGATATTTAAGTAATAACATGTGAGATAAAAGTTTATGTTACGAGGAATACTCATGCTTGTTTGATATTCATATGATGTTGTGCACTTGACTTGTTTAATTAAGTGAATGTGATAAAAAAATTTCATAATGGTATGAATAAAGGTTTATAATATCATGTTACGGATAAAAATGTCATTTTCCCGATTGGACGTTGAATGTTGATTAATTTTAACAATATCTTTAAATGAGACAAAGGATTATAATGTAATGAACTTATTTACGTTAAATTGATGGATTGATTCATATGAATGTAATGATATGTATATGATGAAGTACCAGATAAAATTTTTGATTGTGACATACTTATCCATGTTTGTTTGGCCCTCATAAGATGTTATGTGCATGACTTGTTTGATTGAATGAATGGGATAAGTAAAGTTATTCAGAATCCATAGAATGCATACATAAATGCATTGGTTTAAATAAGATAACTGAAAAGTTCATGTCATACGAACGTGAATAATAGTTTGCCTGAAGTGGATGATATGCTTGTGAAAATGTTACTATGATGATGAAATAGTGTTATATGTATATGTGTATGAGAGATGAGTTAAGGACCTTACGAGCCCACCCCCTTACCAGAGTGGTGTTTTGTAAAGGATTTTATAAGATTAGTGTTGAATAAGCTCACAAGTATGATAAATTAAAGAGCTAAATACTAAACATAGCCTGAGTAAAGGTTCTTCAATAATGATTATGAGATAGTGGAGTTTATGTGAAAACCGAACCACTCTTCTCGTAAGATTTTCGGGGACGAAAATCCCTAAAGGGGGAGGAGTTGTAACATCCCGAATTAGGGCCTAGTCGGAACAGTGGTTTCGGGACCACAAATTCGACACAATAAAATTTATTTTTCTTATATTTTTATGGCCTAAAATTTCACAGGATGATTTCGTGAAAATTTCGTTCAAAAATTTTGACGTTTGGGCACTCAATTTGGTCAAAAGGACTAAATTGTAAAAAGTACAAAAGTTAAGTTCTACATGTTAGAGGTGTCTAATTGTTATGAAACTTTAAATTGGAGGCCCTTAAATGGTAATTAGACCATTGGATAATTTGTTGGACAAAAATGGACATGAAATGGGTGAAATAGAATATTTTTAAGTTAGGGGCATTTTGGTAATCTAGTAATTAAAATGAATTAAAAATAAAATTAAAAGCCAAATTTTGTTCATCTTCTACCCCATGGCTGAAAATTTCATGGAGAAGACATAGCTAGGGTTTCTCAAGCTTCCAAGCTCGATTGTAAGTCCGTTCTAGCATTGTTTTTAAAGATTTTTACGTTTTCTGAAATCCTCGTAACAAGATCTACTCATTTCTACCCATATTTTGAGCTAGGGTTTGAGTTTGAAAATATACCCATGGATTTCATGCATGTGTTTTGATGTCTAATGATAGAATATGAATGCTCGGTGTGTAATAAACGACTTTTACTAAGTGATTTTCAGTGAAATTAATAAAAAAGGAACGTTTTGTAAAAGTTACAAAATGTTCATAAAAGTGTGATTTAGTGGAAATTAGTGGCTGCCACAATTATGAAAATGATTAGGCTAGGCTTAAAATGCAAGGAAATTGAAGAAAAATCATTTTACGAGCCTAGGGGCCAAAGTGAAAATATGTAAAAGTTTAAGGATCAAAATGAAAATCTGTAAAAGTATGATTTTTGGACCCATATGAATAATGTGACTAATTAGTAAGCTAAATGTTGTATTATAAATCAAGGAAAATGAGATTCGGGCATAGATTGGAAATGAATGAGATTGTGGACTAAATTAGAATATATAGTCGTACTCGAACCCGAGGTAAGTTCATGTGATTTTAATAATGCAACATTGTATTTGAATGCTAATGCTTCAATATTACACGAGTTGTAAGTATATATATGTGAATAATTTGATATTTTGTGATTATTTTGATGATATAACATGTTCTTGATGTTTTGTATTATGATGAAAATGTTTCAATGCTATGTGATGATGAGATATTGCTATGTGAATGAAGCCACAATTTGAGTAC
Source organism: Gossypium hirsutum (assembly GCF_007990345.1). Lineage (NCBI taxonomy): Eukaryota > Viridiplantae > Streptophyta > Magnoliopsida > Malvales > Malvaceae > Gossypium > Gossypium hirsutum. Next base: position 41,929,749 of record NC_053435.1, on the reverse strand, counting down.
GTCCGGTAAAGGTTTGGAAGTGTGATGGAATATGATGTTTCTTTGAAATGAGTAAATTTGTATGTAAATAATATTTTGATTCTTTTTATGTTATTCTCTTTTGTTATTATATGAGATGTGGCTACCTATAGAATGATCAATTGATGTAAACTACGAATCGAAATTGACTAAGAACGAGTTAGTAAAATGTTGAAAGGTGAAGAATTTCTCGATTGAACCTCCGGAATAGAAGAAATACAAATGATCCGTTGTGAGTCACGTGTGTAGTGCTAAGTGGAGGCTACTATGTGTACCAGATTGATAGGTCGCATGTGTAGTACTAAGTGCAGGCTACTATGTGTACCCGTTAACTTCGATCATGTGTGTAGTTCTAATTGTAGGCTACTAAGTGTATCAGATGGCTAAGTCACGTGTGTAGTACTAAGTGCAGGCTACTACCTGTACCAGATTGATAGGTCGCATGTGTAGTACTAAGTGTAGGCTACTATGCGTACCCATTAACTTCGATCACGTGTGTAGTACTAAGTGTAGGCTACTACGTGTATCAGATGGTTAAGTCACGTGTGCAGTACTAAGTCCAGGCTAGTACGTGTACCAGATTGATAGGTCGTATGTGTAGTACAAAGTGCAGCTATTTTGCGTACCAGAGAGCTTCAGTTACAAGGGTGGTATATGCACAGGCCACCGGGTATCTGTTATTATTCCGATGAGTTCAACGGAAAATTTACTAATTGAAAATACATATGTACATGACTGTGTGACGAATAAGTGCAAATATATCTATGTGAAAAGTTGTGAGCAATGTGCTCGATAGTTGAGCGAATCTTTTGGTAAGATAGAATGGAGTAAGTGAAATTATGTAAAAGTGAAATTTTGTAATAAAATAATTTTGGACAGCAGCAGTTGTGTGACTTTGAAAATTTACCAAAAATGGTAGCAATTGAATTAGAGGTTGAATAAAAGCCTGATTAGTCTATCTTCTCAGAAAAGAAATGATGAAGGCAAAAGAATTTCATATTCTGTGATAATTGGATTTTTGTGAAATAGGGTCAGAATGATTTTGGAATCCCCTATTCTGAATTGGGAAAATCATTAAAAATTGTAAAAAATATAATTATGGGTTATAATTTACATTATTAAAATCCTTTATGAGTCTAGTTTCTGGGAAAATTATAAATTTCTCAATTTGGATTTCCGTACCATGAGATGAATAATTTTTAGTGAAGAGAGGTCAGAACTGTCAGATAGTGAAATAGGGGTATATTTTATGAATAAACTGTACTTATTGGTTAGACCAAAAATTTTGAAAATTTTATGGTAAGAATATATATGAGCCTAGTTTCATATAAAATTAATGTATCTTAATTTTGAGTTTTGTAACTCCGGATATAAATAAATTAGTAACTATGACTCGAGAAAACAACATGACCAGAAAATCAGAAAAAGTGTAATTATGACTACATTTTCAAGGAATCATGTTGATAATTTGCTTATTATTTTCATATGGACTTACTAAGCTTTAAGCTTACTCCCTCCTCTCCATTTCCTTAGTGTTCTGAGGTCAACTTGAGGTTGGAGACTGTCAAAGGCAGCATCACACTATCAAGCCAACAACTCCGGAGTACTGTCATATGTGTATTAAATACTCTCAGGTGAGTGGCATGTATAAGGACTAGTTTTTATGTTAGATGTTGTTATGATTAGCCAAATGTATCAGCTTATATTGATTTATTGTATATGGCCATGAGATGTGGCTTAAATGGTTATGGCTTGTAAGCCTAATTATTCTTGTTATGTGTTAATGTTTGTGATGTGTTTGTAATTGGTTGTTATGAATGATTAGTATAACACATGTACATGATGAATGCTTTAAGACCATTCGAGGTGGTCGTGGCAATGGAATGAATATGTGGCATGGTAGTAAGTTGATAATGATTATGGAAAATTGTAGAATGTGAATTGGAATGTCTAACTTGGTGTAACATGAGTATAGGTAATAAACACATGTATGACAACATGTAAATGCTTTAACGGAATTTTACTAAAGGATGATTAACCATTAAATTGATGTTATAAGGTTTGTCTACAATGTGTATAAGTATGGGAGAGAATTAAGGACAACATAAGGCTTGGAATATAGCCTAAGTGTTGGTTACACGGGCAGAGACACGACTATGTGTCTCAGCCGTATGAAGGACACGGCCTAGCACACGGGCGTGTGGCTTGGTCGTATGGATCAATTTGTTTTGCTGACGTCATAAATAGAGAGTTACACGGCTTGAGGACACGGGCGTGTTGAAGACACACGAGCATGTCCCTGTGTCCACACGGGCGTGTGATTTTGTTTCATGAAAAATTCTTGAAGATTTCTCATAGCTTTCTAAAATCCTCGGTTTAGTCCCGAACCACCCCGATGTATGTTTTAGGCGTTGAAGGCCTGTTTAAGGGATGATCTACATGTGTTTGAAAATTTTTAATTCAAATGAAATTTTATGGCCCAGTTTTGCATGTTTGTGAATGTTTAAGTCCGGTAACGCCTCGAACCCTGTCCCGGATTTGGATTCGAGAAAGGGGTGTTACGACAACAACCTCAACCCCTGATTAATCCTTCTCTGATACCTGTTATGCCCTAAGCGAGTCATCCGTTGAGATTACATAAGCCTCCTATTGATAAAATCAAAAAACACGGGGCTGAAGAATTCAAAGCTACTAATGATGATGATGCTGAGAAAGCTGAATTCTGGCTTGATAATACTCTCCGCGTGTTTGATGAGCTATCTTGTACTCCAGAGGAATGCTTGAAATGTGTCATATCTTTGCTACGAGACACCGTATATCACTGGTGGAATACACTAGTATTAGTGGTTCCGAAAGAACGGGCAACCTGGGACTTCTTTCAGACTGAGTTGTGTAAGAAATATATCAGTCAGGGATTTATCGACCAGAAGCGTAAAGAATTTATGGAATTGAAACAGGGTCAGATGACTCTGATAGAGTATGAGTGGAAATTTGTGAGACTCAGTTGATATGCTCGGGAATGTGGTTCAACCGAAGCTATAATGTGTAAAACATTCAAAGATGGGCTGAGCGAAGACGTTAAACTATTAGTTGGCATACTTGAGATAAAAGAGTTCGTAGTATTGGTTGAGCGAGCCTGCAAAGACGAAGAGCTAGGAAAGGAGAGAAGAAAAGCTGACTTTGATGCTAGAAACTCACAGAAAAGATCATCAAATAAGTCATTTCAGTCGGTACTGAAGAAGTTTAAAGATGATTTTATCCGTTCTAAGGCTACTTCGGGTTATTCTAAACGAGATCATGATAGACCACTTAAGAGCTCAAGAGCTACCTCTGTAGCTAGTGTTGGTAATGTTAAATCTAATCAACCCGACTGTAAACACTGCAATACACGACATCTTGGTAGTTGTAGATTGCATGATCGGGCCTATTTTAAATGTGGATCGATGGATCATTTTATTCGTGAATGCCCTGAGTTAGCTGAACAAAATTCAGTACAGAATACGAGATTGGTGACACTGCAGCTCAAGGTAGACCACCCAGAAATACGGGTAATGTGAGTAGCAGTTAGAGAGGGATTAGAGATATAGCAGTTAGACCCAAGTCTCGTGCTCCTGCCAGAGCCTATGCTATTCGTGCATGGGATGAGGCCTCATCCCCTGTAACACCCCGAATTTGGGCCTAGAAGTATTGAGCCTTGAGTGTGGGTCCGTAAGGAGGTTATATATAGGTATTTAATTGTGCAATAAATGACACAATTAAATGTCTGCTTTGGTGGTTAATGGCTCTAAGAACTGTTGGAGAAATCTTGGGTTCAAACCTAAGCTTTAGCAAAAGTTTTGGTATTAAGTGAAAAAAAACCTGGATGTTTGGATGAGGACCTTTTAAATTATTGTGTTAAATAAATGACACAATGAAGCATGTACTCTAGTGGTTGTGGCGTCATTAAGGTTGCAAGGGAGCCTGGGTTCAATTCTTGGCTCCTACAATTCATTTTGGTTTTTCTCTTGAGTGAATCAGGACGCTGGCACATATGTCTTAAAGTTAATTATGGACGTCTTTAACATAGAAGGAGCCTGTGGTGGAGTGGCAAGGTGGCGTGTTGTGCAACTGTGAGGTCTAAGGTTCAAGTCTTGGGATGCGTAATGGAGTATTTATTTTGCTTTTTGAGTGACGTAGGAGGTGGAGTTGGACTGAAACTCTGTGGTTGAAGTGATCATAAGAATGAGGAATTTTCCTATTGGTTGGGACTAATCCCACATCGGGAAGCTAACAGAAGAGTGGATGCGAAGCTGGCTTTAAATAGAGAGAAGCACGAGGAGAGTAAATGTAGCTTTCTTGGCTGATCCCTTTCGCTTAATGGTGTGCTCGTTTAGGTTGGGTGTCGGCTAAGAGTGCTTGGAGCGCAGATTAACTCCAGTCTCCTATCAAGTGTGTATTTCTCACTACTCTAGCTGTAGGATGGCCGCGATGGGCCGAAAGGGGCCATATGGGCCCAATGGTCCTACGGTCCCAATTGGATAAGTTGTTTAATGTGTAGTAAATTTTGGACTAGGCTAGGTGAATATCATATCTGTGGCTAGATTTGGGCTAAAAGGGTCACACGAGTGTGTGGGCCCATTTGGGCCAAGAATGGGCTTTAGGCCCATTCGTATTGTTATCCCTGCTTAGACTACTTTAGTTTACCAAATTACTAAAATGCCCTCAATTTGTAAAATTAAGAAAGTACCCTCGATTTACAAAATTATTATTTTACCCTTGATTTATAGAATTACCATTTTACCCTCGATTTATAAAATTACCATTTTACCCTCGATTTATAGAATTATCGTTTTATCCTCGATTTACAGAATTATCATTTTACCCTTGATTTATAGAATTACCATTTTACCCTCGATTTACAGAATTACTGAAATACCCTTGGTTTACAAAATTACTAAAATACCCTCGATCTGCAAAATTACCAAAATACCCCTGGTTTGTAAAATTACTAAAATATCCCTGGTTTGTAAAATTACCAAAACACCTCTGGCTTATAAAATTACCAAAATACCCCTGATTTATGAAATTATCGAAATACTCTCGATTTGTAAAATATCAAAATACCCTTGTAGGGTAGAATTACTGAAATACCCCTGTAAGGTAGAATTACCGAAATACCCTTGTAGGGTAGAAATACCGAAATACCCCTGTAGGGTAGAATTACCGAGATACCCTTGTGGGGTAAAATTACCATTTTGCCCCTAGGGTGTTAAAGGACTGTTTTGCCCTTGTGGGCAAGTGACTGACTTGGACTGTGTGGTTGACGGATTTGATTGTGAATATATGTTGGTGATATGAATGACTTGACTATGATTGTTTGATTCAAATATGGGCATGACATTCTGCATACATGACATGTTGCATGGGTTGGGTTTTATAAATGGAGGAAGTGCTAAAAAGGCTATGCCCCAGTTTACCAAAAAGGGCTTTGCCCTAGTTTATCAAAAAGGGCTTTGCCCCAGTTATTAAAAGAGGCTAGGCCTCCAGTTATATGATAAAGCAGCTATGCTGCCAGTGGAGAGTTTGGTTGGGTGGGTTGAGTTATTCCCCACATGGAGAGCTTGGTTAGTACGGGTGGAGAGTAGCAGATGGTGGGTTGAGTAGTCTCCCCAAATGGGCTTGCATACATTCATTGGTATTTCATGTGATATTGTAATGGGCCTATGGGCCATACCGTTTACAGTAAAGGCTTCGGCCCAGTCATTTGATTTATGAAAAAGCTCCGGCCCAGTAACCGTTAAACGAAAGGCTTCTGCCCAGTAAATGTCGAGACTGAATAGGGCTTTGGCCCAGATTATACTGGTGCAGTGTTATTCACTGTTTGTTTGTTATTGGGATTACACACTGAGTTTTCATAAACTCACCCCGTTTCTAACTATGCAGGTAATCCCTAAGCTTAGATGGTTTGGAGTTGCGAGGGACTCGGAGATGGCCACACTGCTGTTTCTGTTTCTTTTAATTGCAATTAGATTTCGTTTTGGTTTTTTAAATTATGTAATAAGGCCGTAGGTGGGTTTTAAGTTTTAATTTGGATTTTGATTTCTTATACTAAACTGCTAGTCTAAGAAAACTCGAGATTTCAAAATGGCATGATTTTTCTGAGGAACACGAGCTTCCAACAACAAAGTTTTCAAAATGCTTCCGCGATTTTAAATGAGGTAATATACAAAAGGCAAACAAATTGGTAAACGTTTTGATAAGAACTTTAGTTTAATAATAATAAAGGAATTTAGATTCAGTAATGGATTTTCACTGGAAAGATCAAATTTGAAAAATGGTTTGATGTGACGCATCAGATTTGGTCATAACGTCTAGGCCGGGTTTGGGGTGTTACATTTAATGGTATCAGAGCCAGGTTACAAAACTCGGCTGTGGTATGGGTAGGAGAAAATTATTGTTATTTTTTTCTTGTTTCGAAATTAGGGTTTTTCAAAAATTTTGTTTTGAAATTTATCAACAAAACTTGACTTGTTTCTGAAAAGATGTTATTGGAAGTGTGGCACACTGAGTCTCCGACACCAAATCTGTAAGTTCTCTAACTCTGTTTACTGTTATAGATTGAAGTGCTATATTGAGAAACTACTATAGATAGTAGCACTATACTGGAACTCTCTAGTTAGAGTAAACTGTAACGCTTAAATTTAGATTTAGTATTTATTTGGTGTGTGTTCTGGAAATGTAGAAATTGTTTGCATGTGAAATCTATCTGCTCTGATGGATATATGTTTTGGGTGTATGTTAGTATTATTAGTATCAGAGTGCACAGCGGAGGTGTGGTGGTGTGGTGGTGTAGTCTGAAAGTGGCAAATTTCGATGATGAAATTTCTTTAAGGGGTAGAATTGTAACACCCCGAATTTGGGCCTAGAAGTATTGAGCCTTGACTATGGGTCCGTAAGGAGGTTATATATAGGTATTTAATTGTACAATGAAATGACTCTAAGAACTGTTGGAGAAATCTTGGGTTAAAACCTGGGCGTTAGCAAAAATTTTGGTATTAAGTGAAAAAAAACCTGGATGTTTGGATGAGGGCCTTTTAAATTATTGTGTTAAATAAATGACATAAGGAAGCATGTAGTCTAGTGGTTGTGGCGTCATTAAGGTTGCAAGGGAGCCTGGGTTCAAGTCTTGGCTCTTACAATTCATTTTGGTTTTTCTCTTAAATGAATCTGGACGCTGGCACATATGTCTTAAAATTAATTATGGATGTTTTTGACACAAAAAGAGCCTGTGGTGGAGTGGCAAGGTGGCGTGTTGTGCAACTGTGAGGTCTAAGGTTCAAGTCTTGGGATGTGCAATAGAGTATTTATTTTTCTATTTAAGCGGCGTAGGAGGTCGAGTTGGACTGAAACTCTGTGGTTGAAGTGATCATAAGAATGAGGAATTTTCCTATTGGTTGGGAGTAATCCCACATCGGGAAGCTAACATAAGAGTGGATACAATGCTGGCTTTAAATAGAAAGAAGCACGAGGAGAGTAAAGGTACATTTCTTGGCTGATCCCTTTCGCTTTATGGCGTGCTCGTTTGGGTTGGGCGTCGGCTAAGAGTGCTTGGAGCGCGGATTAACTTCAGTCTCCTATCAGGTGTGTATTTCTCACTACTCTAGCTGTAGGAGGGCCGCGATGGGCTGAAAGGGGCCATGTGGGGCCAATGGGCCTACAGGCCTAATTGGATAAATTGTTTGAATGTGTAGTAAATATTGGACTAGGCTAGGTGAATCTCATATCTGTGGCTAGATCTGGGCTAAAAGGGCCACACGAGCGTGTGGGCCCATTTGGGCCGAGAATGGGCTTTAGGCCCATTCGTATTGTTATCCCTGTTTAGAATGCTTTAGTTTACCAAATTACTGAAATACCTTCAATTTGTAAAATTACCAAAGTACCATCGATTTATAGAATTACTGTTTTACCCTCGATTTATAGAATTACCATTTTACCCTCGATTTATAGAATTACCATTTTACCCTCGATTTATAAAATTATCGTTTTATCCTCGATTTATAGAATTACCGTTTAACCTTCGATTTATAGAATTACCATTTTACCCTCGATTTACAGAATTACCAATTTACCCTTGATTTACAGAATTACTGAAATACCCTTGGTTTACAAAATTACCAAAATACCCTCGATTAGTAAAATTACCAAAATACCCCTGGTTTGTAAAATTACTAAAATACCCCCGGTTTGTAAAATTACCAAAATACCCCTGGCTTGTAAAATTACCAAAATACCCCTAATTTATGAAATTATCGAAACACTCTCAATTTGTAAAATATCGAAATACCCCTGTAGGGTAGAATTATCAAAATACCCCTGTAGGGTAGAATTACTGAAATACCCCTATAGGGTAGAATTACCGAAATACCTTTGTAGGGTAAAAACACCGAAATACCCCCATAGGGTAGAATTACTGAGATACCCTTGTAGGGTAAAATTACCATTTTGCCCCTAGGGTTTAAATGACTGTTTTGCCCTTGTGGGCAAGTGACTGACTTGGACTGTGTGGTTGACGGATTTGATTGTGAATATATGTTGGTGATATGAATGACTTGACTCTGATTGTTTGATTCAAATACGGGCATGACATTCTACATACATGACATGTTGCATGGGTTGGGTTTTATAAATGGAGAAAGTGCTAAAAGGGCTATGCCCCAGTTTACCGTAAAGGGCTTTGCCCAAGTTTATCAAAAAGGGCTTTGCCCCAGTTATTAAAAGAGGCTAGGCCTCTAGTTATATGATAAAGCAGCTATGCTGCCAGTGGAGAGTTTGGTTGGGTGGGTTGAGTTATTCCCCACATGGAGAGCTTGGTTGGTACGGGTGGAGAGTAGCCGATGGTGGGTTGAGTAGTCTCCCCAAATGGGCTTGCATGCATTCATTGGTATTTCATGTGATATTGTAATGGGCCTATGGGCCATACTGTTTACAGTAAAGGCTTCGGCCCAGTGATTTGATTTATGAAAAGGCTCCGGCCTAGTAACTGTTAAGCGAAAGGCTTCGGCCGAGTAAATGTCGAGACTGAATAGGGCTTTGGCCTAGATTGTACTGGTACCGTGTTATTCACTGTTTGTTTGTTATTGGGATTACACACTGAGTTTTTGTAAACTCACCCCGTTTCTAACTGTGCAGGTAATCCCTAAGCTTAGATGGTTTGGAGCTGCGAGGGACTCGGAGATGGCCACACTACTATTTCTGTTTCTTTTAATTGCAATTAGATTTCGTTTTGGGTTTTTAAATTATGTAATAAGGCCGTAGGTGGGTTTTAAGTTTTAATTTGGATTGTGATTTCTTATACTAAACTGCTAGTCTAGGAAAACTTGAGATTTCAAAATGGCATGATTTTTCTAAGGAACACGAGCTTCCAACAACAAAAGTTTTCAAAATGCTTCCGCGATTTTAAATGAGGTAATATACCAAAGGCAAACAAATTGGTAAACATTTTGATGAGAACTTTAGTTTAATAAGAAAGGAATTTAGATTTAGTAATGGATTTTCACCGGAAAGATCAAATTTGAAAAATGGTTTGATGTGACGCACCAGATTCGGCCATAACGTCTAGGTCAGGTTTGGGGTGTTACATTTAATGGTATCAGAGCCAGGTTACAAAACTCGACTGTGGTATGGGTAGCAGAAAATTATTGTTCTTTTTTTTCTTTTTCCAAAATTGGGGTTTTTCTAAAATTTTGTTTTGAAATTTATCAACAAAACTTGACTTGTTTCTAAAAAGATGTTATTGGAAGTGTGGCACACCGAGTCTCCGACACCAAATTTGTAGGTTCTCTAACTCTGTTTACTATTATAGATTGAAGTGCTATATTGAGAAACTACTATAGATAGTAGCACTATACTGGAACTCTCTAGTTAGAGTAAGCTGTAACGCTTGAATTTAGATTTAGTATTTATTTGGTGTGTGTTCTGGAAATGTAGAAATTGTTCGCATGTGAAATCTATCCGCTTCGATGGATAAATGTTTTAGGTGTATGTTAGTATCATTAGTATCAGACTGCACAGCGGAGGTGTGGTGGTTTAGTCTGAGAGTGGGAAATTTCGAGGATGAAATTTCTTTAAGGGGGTAGAATTATAACACCCCGAATTTGGGCCTAGAAGTATTGAGCCTTGAGTGTGGGTCCGTAAGGAGGTTATATATAGGTATTTAATTGTGCAATGAAATGACACAATTAAATGTCTGCTTTGGTGGTTAATGGCTCTAAAAACTGTTGGAGAAATCTTGGGTTCAAACCTAGGCTTTAGCAAAAATTTTGGTATTAAGTGAAAAAAACCTGGATGTTTGGATGAGGGCCTTTTAAATTATTGTGTTAAATAAATGACACAAGGAGGCCTGTAGTCTAGTGGTTGTGGCTTCATTAAGGTTGCAAGGGAGCCTGGGTTCAAGTCTTGGCTTTTACAATTCATTTTGGTTTTTCTCTTAAGTGAATTTGGACGCTGGCACATATGTCTTAAAGTTAATTATGGATGTTTTTAACACAGAAAGAGCCTGTGGTGGAGTGGCGTGTTGTGCAACTGTGAGGTCTAAGGTTCAAGTCTTGTTATGCACAATAGAGTATTTATTTTGCTATTTGAGTGGCGTAGGAGGTGGAGTTGGACTGAAACTCTGTGGTTGAAGTGATCATAAGAATGAGGAAATTTCCTATTCGTTGGGAGTAATCCCACATCGGGAAGCTAACATAAGAGTGGATGCGAAGCTTGCTTTAAATAGAGAGAAGCACGAGGAGAGTAAATGTACCTTTTTTGGCTGATCCCTTTCGCTTTATGGCGTGCTCGTTTGGGTTGGGCGTCGGCTAAGAGTGCTTGGAGCACGGATTAACTCCAATCTCCTATAAGGTGTGTATTTCTCACTACTCTAGCTGTAGGAGGGCCGCGATGGGCCGAAAGGGGCCATATGGGCCCAATAGGCCTACGAGCCCAATTGGATAAGTTGCTTGAATGTGTAGTAAATATTGGACTGGGCTAGGTGAATCTCATATCTGTGGCTAGATTTGGGCTAAAAGGGCCACACGAGCGTGTAGGCTCATTTGGGCTGAGAATGGGCTTTAGGCCCATTCGTATTGTTATCCTTGTTTAGAATACTTTAGTTTACCAAATTACTAAAATGCCCTCAATTTGTAAAATTACCAAAGTACCCTCGATTTACAGAATTACCATTTTACCCTCGATTTATAGAATTACCATTTTATCCTCGATTTATAGAATACATGTTTTATCCCCGATTTACAAAATTACCATTTTACCCTCGATTTACAAAATTACCATTTTACCCTCGATTTACAGAATTACTGCTTTACCCTTGATTTACAGAATTACCGTTTTACCCTCGATTTACAAAATTACTAAAATACCCTTGGTTTAGAAAATTACCAAAATACCCTCGATCAGTAAAATTACCAAAATACCCCTGATTTGTGAAATTATCGAAATACTCTCGATTTGTAAAATAACAAAATACCCTTGTAGGGTAGAATTACCGAAATACCCCTGTAGGGTAGAATTACTGAAATACCTCTGTAGGGTAGAATTACCAAAATAACCTTGTAGGGTAGAAATACCGAAATACCCCTGTAGGGTAGAATTACCGACATACTCTTGTGGGGTAAAATTATCATTTTGCCCCTAAGGTGTTAAATGACTGTTTTGCCCTTGTGGGCAAGTGACTGACTTGGACTGTGTGGTTGACGGATTTGATTGTGAATATATGTTGGTTATATGAATGACTTGACTGTGACTGTTTGATTCAAATATGGGCATGACATTCTGCATACATGACATGTTGCATGGGTTGGGTTTTATGAATGAATGAAGTGCTAAAAGGGCTATGCCCCAGTTTACCGAAAAGGGCTTTGCCCCAGTTTATCAGAAAGGGCTTTGCCCCAGTTATTAAAAGAGGCTAGGCCTCCAGTTATATGATAAAGTAGCTATGCTACCAGTGGAGAGTTTGGTTGGGTGGGTTGAGTTATTCCCCACATGGAGAGCTTGGTTAGTACGGGTGGAGAGTAGCAGATGGTGGGTTAAGTAGTCTCCCCAAATGGGCTTGCATACATTCATTGGTATTTCATGTGATATTGTAATGGGCCTATGGGCCATACCGTTTACAGTAAAGGCTTCGGCCCAGTGATTTGATTTATGAAAAGGTTCCAGCCCAGTAACCGTTAAACAAAAGGCCTCGGCCCAGTAAAGTCGAGACTGAATAGGGCTTTTGCCCAGATTGTACTGGTACCGCGTTATTCACTGTTTGTTTGTTATTGGGATTACACACTGAGTTTTCGTAAACTCACCCTGTTTCTAACTGTGCAGGTAATCCCTAAGCTTAGATGGTTTGGAGCTGCGAAGGACTCGGAGATGACCACACTACTATTTCTGTTTTTTTTAATTGCAATTAGATTTTGTTTTGGGTTTTTAAATTATGTAATAAGGTCGTAGGTGGGTTTTAAGTTTTAATTTGGATTGTGATTTCTTATACTAAATCTAGTCTAGGAAAACTCGAGATTTCGAAATGGCATGATTTTTCTAAGGAGCACGAGCATCCAACAAGAAAGTTTTCAAAATGCTTCCGCAATTTTAAATGAGGTAATATACCAAAGGAAAACAAATTGGTAAACGTTTTGATGAGAACTTTAGTTTAATAATAGTAAAGGAATTTAGATTCAATAATGGATTTTCACCGAAAAGCTCAAATTTGAAAAATGGTTTGATGTGACGCACCAGATTTGGCCATAACGTCTAGGCCGGGTTTGGGGTGTTACATCCCCAGATGTTATTACTGGTACATTCACTATTTATGATACTAGTGGAATTGCATTGATTGATCCTGGTTCGACTCATTCTTATATGTGTGAGACTTTAGTATTCAGTAAGAATTTTCCTGTTGAGTCTACTGAGTTTGTGGTTAGAGTATCAAACCCCTTGGGCAGTGTGTTATGGTTGACAAAGTGTGTAAGAATGTCCTTTGATGATTCGAGATTTTGTTTCCTGGCTGATTTGATGCTGTTGCCATTTCATGAGTTCGACATAATTTTGGGTATGGACTGCTTGACTTTGCATGATGCTGTTGTAAACTACAAAAGAAAGATTATTGATTTATGGTGCCAGAATGTTGAGATTATTCGGATTGGATCTAATGATCTGAATGGTTTACCGGCAGTGATTTCTTCAATGTTAGCTCAGAAATATGTGAGAAAAGGTTGGGAAGCTTATTTTCCCTATGTGCTTGTCTCTAAAGTGACCGAAAGGAAGATTAAATTGGTGCCAGTTGTGTGCGAGTATCCAAATGTGTTTCTTGAAGAATTATCGAGTTTGCCACCTATTCGAGAAGTTGAGTTCGATATTGAATTAGTACCGAGGATGACTCTGATATCGATTGTTCCATACAGAATGACACTTACTAAATTAAAAGAATTGATAGCTCAGCTGCAAGAGTTGACAGGTAGAGGTTTCACGCGACCGAGTTTCTCTCCTTATAGTGCACCAGTTTTGTTTGTGAAAAAGAAAGATGAAACTATAAGGATGTGTATTGATTACCGATAACACAATAAAGTGACTATAAAGAATAAGTATCCGTTGCCATGAATTGACGACATGTTCAATTAGCTGAAAGGGGCTACATTGTTTTGAAAGATAGATTTGAGATCAGGCTACTATCAGTTGCGTGTTAAAGACTCCGATGTACCAAATACTGCTTTCTGAATGAGATTATGAGTTTTTGGTTATGCCTTTTGGACTTACTAATGCACCTGCTATTTTGATGGATTTAATGAATTGGATCTTTAGACAGTATTTGCATCGATTTGTGGTTGTGTTCATAGATGACATTTTGATCTACTCCCGTGATGAAACCAACATGCTGAACATCTGAGACTTACGTTACAAACTTTGCGAGATAAAAAATTGTATGCAAAGTTCAGTAAATGTGAGTTTCGGTTACACGAAGTCAGTTTTTTGGGCCATGTTGTATCAGCATCGGGTATTCAGGTTGATCCGAGTAAAATTTCAACTATACTTGATTGGAAACCTTCGAGAAATGTTTTTGAAGTCTGAACTTTTTTGGGACTTGCTGATTACTATAGATGGTTCGTGAAAGGTTTCTCTTTAATTGCAAGCCAGATGACAAAGCTACTTCAGAAAGATTTTAAATTCGAGTGGTTAGAAAAGTGCTAGAAAAGTTTTGACCAGTTGAAAGCCCTTTTGACCAAAACTCTAGTGCTAGTTCAGCTAGAATCAAGTAAAGAATTTGTTATCTATAGTGATGCATCTTTAAATGGTTTGGGCTGTATTTTGAAGAAGGAAGGAAAATTCATAGCTTATGCCTCGACACAGTTGAAGTCACACGAAAAGAACTACCCGACACACGATTTGGAATTGACAGCTATTGTATTTGCATTGAAGATATGGCATCACTATCTGTTCGGTGAGAAATGCCATGTTTATTCTGATCACAAAAGCCTGAAATATTTGATGACTTAGAAAGATCTGAATTTGGGACAGGGTTGATGGTTAGAGTTGCTAAAAGACTATGAGCTTGTGATTGATTATCATCTAGGAAAGGCTAATGTTGTTGCTGATGCTCTAAGCTGAAAATCATTGTTTGCTTTGTGTACAATGAAAGCACATATGGCTATGTCTGATGATGGTTCAATAATAGCTGAATTAAAAGCAAGACCGTTATTTGTTCAACAGATATGTGAGGCTCAGAAAGTTGATGATGATTTGTTAGCAAAACGAGCTCAATGGTATTCGAATGTTGAATCCAAGTTCAAGTTGATGCTGAGGGTTGTTTGAGGTTCAAAAACTGAATATGTGTTTCGAGAAATTCAGAGTTGATTCAGATGATTTTGAACAAAGCTCACAGCAGTCGGTTATTTGTTCACCCGAGTAGTACGAAGATGTATAATAATCTGAAATAAGTTTACTGGTGGCATGGTATGAAACAAGACATTTTTTACTTTGTTTCAAAATGTTTAGTCTGTTAGCCAGTGAAAGCCGAGCATCAGGTACCTTCAGGATTGCTTCAGCCCATCATGATACCTGTGTGGAAATGGGAAAGACTCATAATGGATTTTGTATCTTGTTTACCGTTGACTCCGAGTAAGAAAGATGCAATCTGGGTTATTTTTTTCCGGTTCATACAGATTATTCACTTGACAAACTTGTTGAGTTATATGTTCCTTAGATTGTGAGATTACACGGTGTACCTATTTCTATTGTTTCGAATAGAGATTCGAGATTTACATCATGGATTTGGAAGAAACTGTAAGATGCCTTAGGTACAAAATTACATTTCAGTACTACTTTCCATCCGAAAATAGATGGCCAGTCCAAACGAGTCGTTCAAATACTTGAGGATATGTTGAGATGTTGCATTCTCGAGTTTGAAGGTATGTAGGAACGATACTTACCTCTGATTGAATTTGCGTACAATAATAGCTTTCAATAGAGTATCAAAATGGCACCTTACGAGGCTTTGTATGGTCACAAATGTTGTACACCATTATAGTGGACTAAGCTCAGTGAAAACAAGATACACGGGGTCGATTTAATTAGAGAGACTGAACAGAAGGTGAAAGTAATCCGTGAAAGTTTGAAAACAACACCAGATCGTCAGAAATCGTATGCAGACTTGAAACAAAAAGATATAGAGTTTCAGATTTGGGACAAAGTATTTTTGAAAGTCTTACCATGGAAGAAAATACTCAGATTTGGTCGTAAAGGCAAATTGAGTCTGAGATTTATCGGGCCTATGATATTATAGAGCGTGTTGGGCCGGTTGCTTATAGATTGTTGTTGCCATCTAAGTTAGAAAATATCCACAACGTATTCCATGTTTCGATGCTTCGTAGATATTGATCTGATCCCTCACATGTGATTAGTTCATCAGATATTGAGATTAAGTCCGATATGACATATGAGGAAGAACCAATTCGCATTCTGGCTCGCGAGGTTAAAGAATAGCGAAATAAGAAAATTTCGTTAGTTAAAGTACTGTGGCATAAACACGGAGTTGAGGAAGCAACGAGGGAGCCAGAGGATGCTATGAAAGAGCGTCATCCAAACCTATTCACCGGTAAGGTTTTCGGGGATGAAAATCCCTAAGGGGGGAGAGTTGTAACAGCCCGATTTAGATCTTATTCAGAACGGTGGTTTCAGGACCACGAATCCAAGTCAGAAAAATATTTAAAATTTATTTTCTGTGTTTATTATATGTGAATTTATATGTGTGAAATTTTCGTGATTTAATTTTGTCATTTGAGTACCCGATTAAATAAAAGGACTTAATCGCGTAAAATGACAATTTGGTGGTTAATTGTGAAAGGGCCAAATAGTTGTTGTTCTTTTAATATGGAGGTTGTATGTTGCAATTAAACCACAATTATATGTTATGGACGGTAAAGATCTTATTTTATAATGGTTATACATTTATGTTTAAAGGTTATTAAGGTAAAATGTGCAATAATATATGTTATAATAAAACTTAAAAATTAAAAGCCAAAGTTTATATTTTATTTCCCTGACTGAAACTTCAAAATAAGAAAAGAAATAGAGAGTTTGAGGTTTGGCCCTTTGTTAAGCTCAATCAAGGTATGTAACTAGCTCGGTTTTTGATAATTTTTACATTTTTGAGATCGTTGCAGTGTAATGTACAAAGTCCATGCTTGAATTTTTTATTTTGATGAATATTTTGAGTTATTCCATTGATGAATATTTGAGCTATCTAATGTTAGTTGGTGAAATATGAAATATATGTTTCGGATTAACATGTTTTGTATTGGAATTTTTGATGATTTCGAGTAATTAGGGCTAAACTGCAAAAATGATAATTTGAGGGACTAAAATGTGAAATAAATGAAATATATGGACTTGTATGAATATGGGTAGTATTCGACCTAAGCATGGTATGTGCAAATTTTTCATGTTTTGTGTTTTGTGCAATTTGGACTAAATTGTAAAAAGTGTGAAATGTTAGGGGTAAAATAGTAATTTACCCATTTATGTGTTTTTTGACTAAATTGAGTGAAAATATGTTTTAACGAGTTTAATTTGAATATGTTTAGATCAAGAACCAAAGAAATCGGATTTGGATCGGGGGAAAACTAAAGTTGTCGACTAGTCGCCTCGTTCCGTTTTTCATCATCTGAGGTAAGTTTATAAGTAAATACATGTACGTGTTGTTAATTTTAAATAAGTATGAGTTTATATGCTGAAATGGATTATTTGGAAATATATATGTGTTAGCTGAATGTAAATAAGCTTGGGAGTTATGTTAACAAAGTTGTTTCAACTGAGTTATGACATCCGAAAGCTTATACGAACCATAGGATTCTGATATGTGTTTTCATGTAAGACCACGTCTGGGATGTTGGCATCGATATATGTATTTTTGTGTAAGATCATGTATAGGACGTTGGCATCGATAAATGTGGTTACGTGTAAGACCGTGTCTGGGACATCGACATCGTATTTGATTTATGTAAGACCCTATTTGGGACAGTGGCATGGATATGAGATAGCATGTAAGACCACGTCTAGGACATTGGCATTATTCGATATATGTGATTATTCCAGTATCCTATTTGATTCTGAATGGTTCAACGGGCAATGATAAGTTGTAATCGAAGGTGTAAAATGAGCTAAAATGATCAGGTATGAGTTATCTAATTACTTATTTGAAAATAAGGTAAGTTGGTTATTTGATATGAAATACAAGGTATACAAGTTACCTAAGTAAACATATGAGCATTGTACAGTATATTCGGCTATATGCTATGTGTATGCATATGATGTTGTATTTTGATTCATGAGCTTGTGTATATGAGTGTAAGTATACTTAGTTGTATAATGACATTTTGGATTTGAAAGTTGAATGATAGTTGTTAATATATTTATATATGAGCATTCGAAAAAGGTAACATATATATGTGAAAGTATATGATATATATATGAAATTGTAAGTTTAAGACTAAATGTGATAATGATATTATAATTTGGTTTAGTTTAAATGAATTGATTATATCATTGAGTTGTTTATTTGATTATGACTTACTAAGCTATGATAGCTTATTGTGTGTGAATGTTTATCTTTGTTTTATAGATTTCGGATCAAATTACGAGCTCAGGGATTGTCAGCAAAGTCTATCACACTATCGACTATTTTAGTACCTTATAAGTGGAACTCGAATTTATGGCATGTATAGGCTAGCCTTGGAGTTTGAATGTGTATGTATATAAAGCCATACAAAAGTGGCTAATATGTTATGTGAGAATATGAAACTTTGGTTAAGCTTATAAGTGTTGTATGGTTTGCAAATGGTTGATGATTTTGGATGAAATTATGGTTGATTCGGCTATGGTTATGTATAGACAAAATATACATGTGAACTTGATTGTTAAATTCAGTTAAAGAATTACATGTGACTTAGCAATGATGAATAGTTGATTATGTCCAAACATGGTAAGAGATCATTTTGATATATTTGTTTCATGGTATGTAAGTTTTGTGTTTGGGTAAATATATTTGTTTTTGGTTAGATGATAAAATGTAAGTGATGGTTATGAACTAATTATGATTCGGCATTTGTATATGTATATGTATATGTATATTAATTCATTTCCATGGTAGTATATATGCATATGAAGTGATAGGGCAAAATGATTTAAATGTAATCTTAAGCATAGCATGAATATTAAGCTTGTATATAATCGGTTAATGATTTAGAATAAATGACCAAATGAATAGTGATTTGTGCATTAGTAAATCAAGAATATTATATGAGTTTTATGTGATGTATAAATGCCAGAATTGGTTAAAAATATATTGGTCGTGTATATGCATTTTAGGTATTATAATTGGCATGTAAATTGAGCGCACTTTAGGTAGTTACTTGTGCTATAAATGGTTAACTATATATAGATGATTTGGATATAATTTTTAGTATGCGAACTAGGCTTGATATGTTGTATTATTTATGTTCGAAAATGGTCCAAATTTGGTATGGTTAAATGTGTATAAGGTTTTATTTGCTTAATGAAACATGTTTGATCATTTGGTGAAGTTATTAATGCCGTATATGCTAATGGACTAAATGCCATGTGATATGTTTTATTTGATTTAATATATACATGTATAGAAATATGAATTAAAATGTTAGATGATTATTACGTATTCGAATATCATTAAAGTGTTGAATATATATTCGTATATATATTATGAATTAATGAAATCATGAGTAATATTTAATTGGACATATGTTTATGTATATGAATATGACTTGTGTGAATATGTGAATGTTTAGAATTGTGTTTTTGTTCAGTAATGCTTGATAACTCTAATCCGGCCATAGATACGAGTTAGGGGTGTTACATGTGCAATCTCACAATCTGAGAAATGTACAACACAACAAGTTTATCAAGTGAATAATCCGTGCATATCGGAATAACATGAGCCTATTTAGTCAGTCTATCAACGACCACCCATATTGCATCTTTCTTACTTGGATAAATGGAGACCCGGTACAAAATCCATTGTGATTCTGTCCCATTTCCACTCGAGAATCATAATTGGCTGCAGTAAACCAGACGGTACTTGATGTTCAGCTTGGACTTGCTGACAGAGTAAACATTTTGAAACAAATTTAGAGGTATCACACTTCATACCAGGCACCAGTAAAGCTGTTTCAGGGAGTTATACATTTTCGTACTTCCCGGATGAATAGATAACCAACTACTATGAGCTTCATTCAAAATCATCTGAATCAACTCTGAATTTCTCGAAACACATATTCGGTTTCTGAATCTCAAATAGTCATCATCATTGTAATAGCTCGATTTAGACCATAGTCGGAATGGTGGTTTCAGGACCACGAATTTCAGTCAGAAAAATATTTTAAAATTATTTTCTGTGTTTATTATGTTTGAATTTATATCTGTGAAATTTTTGTGATTTAATTTTATCATTTAAGTGTCCGATTAAATAAAAAGACTTAATCGCGTAAATTGAAAACTTGATAGTTTGAAGTATAAGGGCTAAATTGCTAGTGAATTTTTAAATTGAAGTATTTAACTTGTAAATAGACCATTTTAGTAGGTAATGGTCGGTTGTACCCTTATTATATGTGTTTTAGTTATTTAATTATAATGGATAAATTAGTAAATCAAATGTTAAGTTAATGTAATAATAAAACATAAAACAATAACAATACAGTTTCATATTATTATGTTCTTGCCGAATTAACAAATAAGAAAGAAAAAGAAAAGAAGCTAGGGTTTGACTATTTCTCAACCTGATTCAAGGTAAGTTCTAGCTCAGTTTTTGATAATTTTTACGTTTTTGAGATCGTTGCTAAGTTTTCTTCAAGACCCATGCTTGAATGTTTTATTTGATGAATATTTTTAGTTATGCCATTGATGAGAGCTTGAGATTTTTGTTGTTTAATGGTGAAAAATGAAAGATATGTTTTGGGTTAACATGTTTTGTATTGGAATTTTTGATGATTTTGAGTAATTAGGATTAAATTGCAAAAATAATAGTTTGAGGAACTAAAATGTGAAATAAATGAAATATATGGACTTGTATGAATATGGGTAAAATTCGGCCTAACATGGGTATAGTGAAATTTTGTATATTTTGTGTTTTGTGCAATAGGAACTAAATTGTAAAAAGTGTAAATGTCAGGGGTAAAATGGAAATTTGCCTATTTATGTGTTTTTGGACTAAATTGAATGAAAATATGTTTGAATGAGCTTAATTTGAATATGTTTAGATCAAGAACCAAAGAAATCGGATTTAGATCAGGGGAAAATGAAAATTGTCGACTAGCTGCCCCGTTCCGTATTATATCATCTGAGGTAAGTTTATAAGCAAATAAGGTAAGTAAGCAACTTGATTACTTGTTACAAATCATGTGTAATGCAAATGAAGAATATATGTGATTATGGTATGTGTATTAGGTCTTATAAATGAATGATATGAATATTATGGAATTGGTTTTTGAATATGTGTATATAAGACTATGTATAATCAGCCATATAGATAGTACATGTATAGGATGTTATATTATGATTTTTGAGCATGTGAATTTTAGTGTATGTACATTTGGTTATATATATATTGACATTTTGGATTTGAAGGTTGGATGATAATTAATTATCTTGATCATATGAGTACTCGGCCAAGGTAGTGTTTGAATATGAAAATGTATTATTTATGAACCTTGGTAGTTTGAGACTAAATGTGATAAAGATGATATATTATGGTTTAGTTTAATTGAGTTGATAATATCATTTGGTTGTTTATTTGCTTATGACTTACTAAGCTATGATAGCTTACTCTGTGTGATCATGTTTCCTTATTTTATAGATTCTTGGATTTCAAGTTATGAGCTTGGGGATCGTTAGCAAAGTTCATCACACTATCTACTATTTTAGTACTTAATAAGTTGAACTTGAATTATGGCATGTATACGCTGGAATATACTTTTGAAATGTTGTATTTTGTTTATGTATAAGTGGAGCCATGCAAAAATGGCTTAACTTCTATGCTTGAAATCGGTTTGGTTTAATTATGGTTTAATTCTATCTTGGTTATTATGCCATGTGCTATGGATAATTATAATTTGTGTTATGTGATCGTATATTGAGGTTGGTTGTTGAATTCGGATGTGGCATGAATGAATTGGCTATGTTATACATGTGTTTGGTTTTGGTTTGAGCTTATATTGAAAGTGTATCCAAAATATATGATGTTTGTGAAGTTGCTATGTGTTTCGGCCATCTGGTTTATAATGGATGATAATTGAGTTAAGGTAGGTCATGTATTTGTTAGGTAATAGTCAAGACATTTGTATGGTATAAATTTGGTATACATGTATGGACTTTATTAATGATATGAATGACATATGATTGGTTGTTATGGTAAGTAAGACATATTGGGACTTAGATTTATATAAGGAGTTTGAGTTAATGATAAAGGATATGTGCACTTGGTATTCGGTCATGTCATGTTAGTTGAGTTTTTATATGTTTACATATATGTATATATGTGCTTATATTATGGTTGACATATATATGTGCATGGCTATATAGATTCGTTAGTTATTTGTAAGTTTAGGAATATGTATAAATGTATTGTGTTAGTCGAATGGAAAAAGAAATGAAATGGGTTTACATATGACCGAATACTTGTTTTTAATGTCTTAATATGCAAAACATATGAATTTTATACAGACTAATATATTAATGCTACATATATGAATAAATGGGTTAGTAATGAAATTTATTTCAATTGATGTATATCTTGTGTATGCGCATGACTTAGATAAAGAAATAGGCCAAATATTACAATAATGAAGTTATTGATGTATTATATGTTTTGTATATGTATAAATTGTTTTGATAAATTTTGGATTATCTTTTATTTAAGCTGTGTTGTGAATGATATAATTATTTAAGATTTAATATTTGATTAAGTTATAAGAATTGATGTGATTAAAATCTCGATTTGTAATTATAATGCATATTTATATGAATTGTAAAATGATCGGTAATGCCTCATAACATTAATCCAACGATGGATACGGGCTAGGGGTGCTACATTTTATTGGTATCAGAGCTACGGTTTAGTCAGTTCTAGAACTAACGTAGCGCGTGTGAGTCTAGCTATATATGCCATATTATATACTGCGATAGTGTGTTGACTTCTAATATTTGAAAATGTGTTTTCATATAGTAAATGGATCTCGACAGAGCTGTAGCTGATGATGTCGAGAGCATAGCGCCTACTCCCACACAAGGGACAGTGTCGGTTGATTCTCGACCAATTTCGAGTAATCAAGAGGGAGTGGCTAGACAAGCCTTTTACCAAATGATGAATGACTGGTTTACTCAATATATCCGGACTAATCTGGCTGCACAACAACCTCTACCCCCGACTAATCCATCTTATATACTTACTATACCTCAAGTAAGTGACCCGTTGAGATTACAAAAGCTACCTGTTGATAAAATCAGAAAACATGGGCCCGAAGAGTTCAAAGCTACTGATGATGATGATGCTGAGCGAGCTAAATTTTGGCTTGATAATACTATCCGTTTGTTCGATGAACTATCTTGTACTTCGGATGAATGTCTGAAATGTGCCATATCTTTGCTTTGAGACACTGCATATCACTAGTGGAATACTCTAGTATCGGTGGTTCCGAGAGAGCGGGCGACCTGGGAGTTCTTTCAGACTGAGTTCCGTAAGAAAAATATCAGCCAAAGATTTATCGACCAGAAGCGTAAAGAATTTCTAGAATTGAAACATGGTCAGATGACTGTGACAGAATATGAGTGAAAATTCATAAGACTCAGTTGGTATGCTCGAGAGTGTGTTTTAACCAAAGCTATAATGTGTAAAAGATTTGAAGATGGGCTGAATGAAGACATTAAATTACTAGTTGGCATACTTGAGATAAAATAGTTCGTGGTACTAGTTGAGCGAGCCTGCAAAGCTGAAGTTCTCGGGAAATAGAAGAGAAAAGTTGATTTTGAAGCTAGAGATTCACGTAAGAGATCATTCAGTAAGTCATATCAGTTGGCACCGAAGAAGTTCTGAGATGATTTTAGCCGTTCTAAAGCTACTTCGAGTTATTCTCGACAGGATCAGAATAGACCACCTGTGAGCTTGAGAGCTACTTCAATGGCTAGTGTGGGTAATGTCAGATCAAATCAACCTGAGTCTAAACATTGCGATAAATGTCAACCGGCAGTTACAGTTTTGATTGATCAGACCTGTTTTAAATATGGGTCAATGATCATTATATTCGTGAATGCCCAGAGTTAGCTGAAGAAAATCCAGTGCAAAATACGAGATTGGGTAATACTGCAGCTCGAGGTAGAATACCTAGAAACACGGGTAATGTGAGTAGCAGTCAGAGAGGGACTAAAGATACGGTAGTTAGATCTGACACTCATGCACTTTCCAGAGCCTATGCTATTCGCAAATGTGAGGAGGCTTCATCCCCAGATGTTATTACTGGTATATTCACTCTCTATGATACTAATGTAATTGCATTGATTGATCCTAGTTCAACTCATTCTTATGCGTGTGAGACTTTAGTATTCAGTAAGGGTTTTCCTGTTGAGTCTATTGAGTTTGTGATTAGAGTGTCAAACCCCTTGGACCGGTGTGTTATGGTGGATAAAGTGTGTAAGAATTGCCCTTGATTATTCGAGATTCGTGCTTTCCAGCTGATTTGATGTTAGTGCCATTTGACGGGTTCGAAATAATTTTGGGTATGGACTAGCTGACTTTGCATGATGCTGTTGTAAACTGCAAAAGAAAGACTATTGATTTACGGTGCCAGAATGATGATATTTTTCGGATTGAATCTAATGATCTGAATGGTTTACCAGCAGTGATTTTTTCGATGGTAGATCAGAAATATGTGAGGAAAGGTTGCGAAGCTTATTTTGCCTATGTGCTCGATAGTAAAGTGGCTGAACAGAACATTGAATCAGTACTTATTGTGTGTGAGTATCCAGATGTGTTTTCTAAAGAATTGTCGGGTTTGCCACCTATTCGGGAGGTAGAGTTTGGTATAGAGTTAGTACTAGGGACGACACCAATATCGATAACTTAGTATAGAATGTCACCTACTAAATTAAAAGAATTGAAAGCTCAGTTGCAAGAGTTGACAGATAAAGGTTTTGCGCGACCGAGTTTCTCCCCCTGGGGTGCACCTGTGTTATTTGTAAAAAAGAAAGACGGAACTATGAGAATGTGCATTGACTATAGACAACTCAACAAGGTGACTATAGAGAATAAGTATCCGTTGCCACGGATTGACAATTTGTTTGATCAACTGAAAGTTGCTACAGTGTTTTCAAATATAGATTTGAGATTGGGCTACTATCAATTGCGAGTTAAAGACTCCAATGTGCCAAAGACTGCTTTTTGAACGAGGTATAGACACTATGAGTTGTTGGATATGCCCTTCGAACTTACTAATGCACCTACTATTTTCATGGATTTGATGAATC